>NC_035440.2:80936846-81209629 GCF_002127325.2 Helianthus annuus
CTTAGTGTTCACAACTTTACCAAACGACTTCCCGAGTTCAATTTATTAATTTCAGTACACTCCCCAGAACGTTGCTGCAGTGCTGCTGGTTGTTTTTGCCGAACGCCCGAACCCAGTCCAAAAAAGCTTCAGAACACTGCTGCCGGTTGTTGTTTTCGCTGGTCCAAAACCTTTAAAAAATTGCAGCGACGCTGCTGCTGGTTGCATTTTTCACTGAAAAAAGCTGCGTTATATCGAGGTTTTTTGCAGAAAAAACCTGCATTTTTTTAGTTTTTTTGCTGAAAAAACTTGCATTTTTTGACCTTTTTTTGCTGAAAAAACATGTTTTTTGCTGGAAAAAACTGCAGTTTTTTGGCATTTATTTGCTGAAAAAATGATGTTTTTGGGGTTTTTTGCTGAAAAAAACCTGCTATTTTGTTGCCTTTTTTTTTGCTGAGTCAAAGCTGCCGAACATAAAATACTTTAAAAAATAAAATGCGATTCATTCATAAAATACGATCCAGTTAAAAAAACCGGTTTTTTCCAGTTAACCGTTTTTTTAATCGGGTTTTAACCGATTTTGATACTCAAACTCCTAAACCGCTTAACAACCTGACAATCTCGGTTTAGAACCAAACCGGTTACAAAAAAAAATGGTTTTCAAAAACCGATTTTGGTTTTTTTCCAGTTACGGTTTGAAAACCGGTTTTTATGTGCACCTCTACATGGAAAGAGTATCGTGCCGCAAGCCTCATCTTATAAAGCATCTATTAATGATTCGAACCCACCCAATTGATAGAACTCACACCGTGCACAAACATAAATTTAAACCCACCACAACTTACAGCTGAGGTTCGCATCAAATACTCACAATAGAGTTAAAAAACATCCATAAAATTCAAAATCAACCTAAATATGGTGAATCGAATTTTTGCCTATGTATTATATAAATAAGCAAAATCGAAACTTGTTAAACCATTTACATGCCAAAAAAACATTGTTACACTATTTGTTATATTATTTTACCTCATTATATATAGATATATACCCTCAAAACATTATATGTGCAAGTTATACCACATTTGAGATTATACCCATATGAATGTTAATCTACATTTAGCCAATATACTCCTACGAAAAGATATAAAAAAATTCAACCTCTACTTTTTATGCTTAGTTATTCCAATATATTATTCGTCCAAAAACGCTGCCACATAGAGATCTCATCCTTGCAATCATTTTAGATAAACTATTTCTTATCATAACTCCTTCTCGTGCATACTAAACACTAGCTCTCACTTCTTAAATAGACCCTTTACCAACAAATAGAAAACAATGAACAAAAATGCAAATAAATATACACCAATAAATGTATACATTTACAAAAAAAAAAAAAAAAAAAAAAAAAACCTTGAAGAAAAACGAATAAATTTCCGTGACACGACTATGAAATATATCTTGTATGATGAAGCATAGATAAGGATTTATTCGTCACAGTTTATGATAACAATATGTATTGAAAGGAATAACAGGTTTTAATATACTCATTCTGAAATGATAGAAATATGATTCTACTATTTAACTTATCTATTATATGTTTAAATCATGAAGCATTAATCCAACCAAAAAAATTACTAAAATAACAAAACATATGAATAACAAAGCTTGGAAACTTACCAAATCATCACAAACGCCAACCAAAAAACTCACTAAAATATGCTAATTTAGTAACTTTATGCGATTAAAACTACTAACTAAACCCTACTTCAACAAAACCTCCATTAATCTGAAGATCTACAACATTTTGCCGTAAATGATAAGTCAAGTACAACGAATCTCACAAACAACAACAACAGAACATATGAATAAGTATACAACACAACACAACACAACAATCACAGTCAATTATACGACAAACCCACGAGTATCATACGATAACCAATTGAAAGAAATTGAAAGTTACCTAAAATCGAGAAAAAATTGAGCAAATGATCTGAAAATTAGAAGAAATTGACATGAAGTGATGCTAATTTCTCAATTTAGGAGTTCTATTTTTTAAAATATGAAGATTTGAAGTGAAAATCAGGAAAGGGATATATGAAGGAAAAATATTGTTTTTATCTGATTAAATAAGTTCGATTGCAAGTTACCTTGAAGCCTTCTTTAATTGATAATAGGATTAGGGCTTTCGAATTTATCAAATCGAACCGGAAGTCGTGTTCAATGTTGTTTCATCATCATTCAGCAGCAAGATTGTTTCATCATAGGCGTCTCTATTAGGGTTTCAAAGAGAATATGGAAATGTGAAGAAAGAATGTGTGAATAAAACAAATAAACAGGTCGTCTCTCTCTGGGTTTTGGAATTTGTTTTGCACATCTGATTTCGGGAAATATTGAATTTGAATTTTGAATGAGATAAGTTGTTTGAGGAAAGCTGGAATGACAGAGGCTTCTGAGTTTGAACCAGATGAGCTGAATTGAGAAAGGTGGAATGATGTTGCAGCCCCCGACCCCTATCCCGGGAGCGGGTGCCGCGAGCTCAGATGGGTGGTATCGGTGTTTATTAATTTGGCAGCGGAAATGAGACATTAGGACAAAAGTTAATAAATATTTTGTATCAGAGTAAACACCATACTTTTTATAACAAAACATTGCGGTAAAACCCAAGTTCATTTGATAGTAGTTAGTACAATTGTAGGGGTAAACCCTAAGTTATTGAAAACAAAAACTCCTTTTTATTTAGGTAACTTTTATAGCCACTTTTCCAAGCCTTCGGTGCTCTCCAGCTGGCTTCTAATAGCTTCACATTAAGTTACCTGAAACGCGTTTTAGAAAGATTTTATCAGCAAGAAATGCTGGTGAGTGCATCCCAGTTTAATCAAAAATAGTTTTATGACATCATATCTTTACAACTTTACAGTATTGAGGGTATCCATAATTACATTTGCTTATATCTATCCAATTACCCCTTTCCTGGTATTGTCTAGCCTGACTTGTTGGTCATGCTACTATTCCAATAGTAACGAGTTTCAAGTAATGTATACAAAACCCCAACATACCGGTAGTAATGGTAGAATTACAAATACTCAATTACTGTCATGTGTAATTTAAAACGTTTGAGGTTTTGATAAAGCATTTTGACTCACAAAAGTAATTTATAAAAATGTACTCACAAATAGTGAGAAAAAGTGAATGAACTCACATTGATCACTTAGGTAAAACTAAGGCTTCCTGGTGTATCTCCTGTTTATTATCTATTAAAATTAAATAATGCGCATGTGTTAGTAAAATAACCCAAATTACATTAACCGTACAACTCGAGACAGAATTCCAATGACTGAGTCAGGCAGAGCCTTGACATGCATTACGGAATCCTCGAAACAGAATTCCAATGACTGAGTCAGGCAGAGCCTTGACATGCATTACGGAATCCTAGATCAATCGGGTGTAACACGAGACAAAACTCCAACGATTAAGTCAGGCAGGGCCTTGACATGTGTTACGGAGCCCTAGATCGATCGTGTAGGGTAATAGCAGGGTTATAATACTTACAACGAGGCAGAGCTTCGCTTTATAGTGGGTATTATGCCCGGGTATTATTTCTTTTATTTAGAAATTGAGAAAGATCAGAGAATTTTGAAAGATTTCAAATGAACTCGTCGCCTGCTATTTATAGGCAGATTTTATGGTGGCATGCGGCCCGCGTAACATTAAGCTAACTCTCTCACGGCCCGCGAGAGAGTAGACTAGGTCTTAGGCTTGGCCAATCAGCGAGTATAGGGGGTATTTCGGGTCCGTTTCTCGCATACGGGGTGTATTTAAGGAACGCTTTAGGGTCACGTTAAGGGTTCTAGGAGGGTTGTTAGATCCTCCCCACCTTGTTTTAGATCTCGTCCTCGAGGTCTACTGGAACAGGTGTGGGTATTTTCTTTGCATCTCTGACTCGAGTTCCCAAGTGTATTCTGGTCCTCTCTTGGAATCTCATTTCACTTTGACCAGAACTAATCTCTTGTGTTTGAGATTCTTGATCTTTCTATCTTCAATCTGAATGGGTTTCTCTACAAACTTAAGTTTCTCATTTACCTCTATGTCCTTAAGAGGTATCACTAATGATTCGTCTGCTAAGCACTTTTTGAGATTACATACATGAAACACATCATGTATTCCTGCCATTTCCTCTGGCAGTTGTAGCTGATAAGCTACTGGTCCTATTCTTTTAATAATCTCAAAAGGTCCAATATACGTGGGGCTTAGCTTTCCTCGTTTAATGAATTTGACTACTCCTTTCCATGGAGAAACCTTTAATAATACCTTATCTCCTACTTGAAATTCTAAAAGTTTTCGTCTGTTAACTGCATAACTCTTTTGACGATCTCGTGCTGCTTTTAGTCTTTCCTTGACTTGAATTATCTTTGCCGTTGTTTCTTGCACTATTTCGGGTCCAGATAATTGCTTTTCTCCAATCTCTGTGACAACCCGTAACTTCGAGGTATAAACTGTTCGTTTCGCTCTTACAAATAAATATATACTTATCTATTTTTGTTCGACAAATTAAATTTATACTCATTTAGTTATGGTGTGCAAGTGTGTAGTCGAAACCAAGTTTGTTTGGTGATGAACATACCCGAACCGTTTGAACCATGGCATAGCCCGCTTAACTCGAAACTTTTGAGGCCCGAACCCTTGGCGTGAATATTATGCATCTATGTTAGTTGGTTAGTTATAATTCTTTATTAGTTATTAATATGTTTAAAATAATAATAATAATGATATATAAAAAAAATTGCATAACTAAACTAAACCCAACTTTCAGCAAATATAGAAATGTTGCTGCCCAACTTTGTTTCGGCCCAAAACAACACCATCGATTAGGTGCAGCCCAACTTGTTACTTTCCCTCCACGTTTATCACCTGCCCAACTCCACCCGATTTCCTAACCGCCTCAAACCCCTATCCCTCATATTTTTATGCAAGTCGTTGTGTATTAGAAGGAGAACATCGTTTCTTGGTTGTATACTTCCTCTACTCCGTAAACCTTAACTGTAGCGCCAAACCGCCATCCGCAACCTCCGTTCGACGTCCGTTGACTCCGGAGCAACCACCCAAGATCGCCACTGCAATCCGTAAGTGCCGCACTTTTCATAGTTATGAATAGGATCTCGTTACCTCGGTTTCGATTCGATTTCTACTTAAACTCCTAGCATGAGAATGGGCTATACATGAAACTATGATTTATATTATGTGCGCATGTGAACTGTTTTAAAATCTATTTGTGAACATATGAATGAATAAGATGAGTTGGAGTACTTGTATGCTTGACATCATGATGGTGATTATGCTTGAAAAATTATGGCTGTTACCTGTTAAGCGAATATTGGTGTGGTATATACTGACATCTAATGTTTCTAATTGTTGAGTTCTTGCAAGAGTACAACGGATTATGCGTAATGAACAACCTGGTTATGCATGTAGGAATGTTAATATGAAAGTGATGTTAATGGTGTTTTATTTGGTGTCATGGGTGTCATGAAACTGGTGAAGGATTGGCACGGTTAGGGATGGCTAAATATGTTAATGATGTTAGTTGCCATGTTAATAATTGAAGTCCATTTAAATCGAAGAAGATGAACTGTTAGATTTAAATTGTGTAGCTATGAAATTTGGATCGTGGAAATTTTACTAGGGATACGTAATGGAAAAGTTGTGCAATCTAGTGTCATAAAATAAGGGATTGGTTATTGGACTCACATTTAGGAACTTGGGCTTGAAATCATCCGATTGGGATCATGGGCTTGAACACTAGCTCACAAACAACTTATAGGTTACACAAGTCAAGGCCCAATGACACATTCTGTTATAATTAGCGGAGCACCCAGGTCAGGCCGCACCCTTGTGTGGGCCTGGGACGGAATTAGTTTGGGCCACGGGTTGGGTGTTTTGGCTGGACTTTACGTGGGCTTAAACATGGGTCACCGAGTTTGATGGGGCCTTATATGGTTTTGGTACAAGACCCTGTTGTAACTAGAAAGTTTAGGGAATGTTGTGAATTACTATGAGATAATAATGATGTGTGTATGATTCTTTGAGTTAAGAAGGAACTGTTAACGTGTGGTGTTTTGATGAATGAACTAGTAATGTGGAAAAATACATGTGATCCGAAATTTGCATCTTAGCTTGTGTGATAATATGTGCCGTACTTGTTCATACTTACTGTCACACCCCAACCGATGGCGGAATCATCGGGGCATGGCACTGAGCGAAACAGATTGTCCAGAAGTTTCCACAACAACTATTAATACAAATTCAGTTTAAAGTGATACGTCCCATACCGTATCCCGAATAAATAACAAGTTATTACAGATAACATCCAAACAATTAATCCTGTTCCGACAACTCAGATTCAAATTAGACATAAATATAAAATATCGTTCAACGCCCCTAAAGACCCAGACTGACAAGATCTACAGACAACTATGCACTAGCAGCTTGTTCTTGACAGTCAACTATTTGTTGGGGACCTCTAGAGACTTATTCTAGCTTCACTTCCCTAGCAAGCAAATACCTTAAACACCTGTCACATACGTTAAAATAAAGTCAATACATAAAATGTAAAGGTGAGCATACAAGTTTGATAATAGCATAATAGAGTTCGAATAGTTTACGCATAACCAGCACGTACACAGAGGGAAATGATGCATGTTAATTATCGACATGGACCTGTCGATACCAACGACTGCGGGTTGACTGTCCGAGACAGTTCGCAATACATGATTACCACCGTAATCCATGCTAGTAATTGTCCTTAACAACCCCCGTGTGAACGGGTGCTGAGTCCAAACTATAGTACTACGTTGCTAAGGCAGGTAGACAGCATTCCACGTGTAAACATAACAGCAAGCATACATTTAGTCACGTAATACATGCAATCGGTTAGCGTTCAAATAGTTTGAATAGTGTGTTCGATTGTGATTTTGATAGGTAAGGTATGTAACACCCAAAAGTGCTAAAGTAAAAAGGGTTCGAGTATCACAGTGATTGGTTATGGATTGAAGGGAGCGCTGAGAGTAGGGTTAGCCTGAATAGTTCGATAGCACAACAATGAGTAACGCGGAATGCAAACAAGTGTAAATGGATCGAATAGTCTGGTCGATCGAACAGCAGGTTCGATCGAACGGGCTGTTCGATCGGCTTGAAAGTCCGTTTGAACAGTCCTGTTCGATCGGCCGGTAGGCTCGATCGGCTGGCCCATTTGAGTGGATTGTTTCTTCCTCTGATGTGTTTGTGTATGATGGTTTGAACTTTTGAAGTTTTCGTTGTAGTATTTGAGAACACTGAAGTGTTCTTACCTTTCAGGTCGATCGATCGAACGGCCTGTTCGATCGGCTGGCTTAACCGATCGGTTAGGAACTTCAGAAGTAGTTCTCAGCAGGATGTCACTCGATCGAACAGCCTGTTCGATCGGCTGGCATTCCGTACTACGAACGAGTTGCAAAATCGATTAAGTGTTGAAGCATAGTATCTCATGATCCGAAGAGTAATGTTTACCAATCGAGTGGCATATTCGATCGAACATCACTTCGTCAATAGCATACTTCATGAAGTTTGAAAAGTGTGGGACCATGTGCTAGCCGATCGGCTGGCCCGGTCGATCGGCTGGTATGTTCGATCGGCTGGGCTGTTCGTTCGAACAGCCTAGCCGTTCGGCCAGCAATTCTGACCTGGTCGGTCTTTCGTCTAACACTTGGCTGTTTGATTATTTGTCATGCTTTTAAGGTATTTTGATAGCGAGTTAAACCGTAGAACGTGGGTTCTTACTTGTTGCACCAGTTCGGACAGGAATCACCCAAGTCCGGCTGGTGAACTGTTCGGAACGGTAGTTTGACGTTTAACCCGAAATCGGTGAACCTTGTAGATAGAATCCGAATCTTTAACCTCCTAACTGTTAGAGTGATTAGTTAGCCGGTTCGAGCTTCGTTTCTATCGGTTTTAAGGTTTTGAGTGTGAATTGTTGAAGAAAGTTGGAAATCCTTCCATGAAAATGTTAAGATTCTCGCAAATCCTAGTTGTTTATGTGGAAATCGGTCAGATCTAGCTATTCACGGTTGAATGAGGCCAAAGTAGATGTTCTTCAAGAACACCATGATGACATCACCCAAGAACACTTAGATCTTGGTGATTTCACGGTTAGAAATCAAGTTTTGAAAGATAGAAAGGTGTAGAATCATGTAATGATCAAAAACGTACAAGAATTAGAGTGAAAACTTACCGGAGTTGAGAGAAATCGAAGAAAAGGTGAAGAACAAGGATGGTTCGGTCAGAGCTTTCCAAAAATAGAAAGGGTGAAAATGACAGGGCTATTTATAGGCCTCCCAAAGAGGAAAGTATCAACCGATCGGCCAGGAGCTCCGATCGAATGGTCTGCTCGATCGGCTAGGAACATGCTAGTCGATCGGCTGGCCTGTTCGATCAGGATGCCTCTTGTTCGATCCGCGACCCCTTTTGAGTATTTCGCGATGATTTTCGATGTTTCGGCTTCGATGGACGATGATACGAGTACGATAGAGTTCCTAGTCAAATTACTTTCAGTCCCAACTACTATATTTAACATACAATCTTCTATAAGTCACGTTTCGATGTCGGTTTCGATTGAGTTTGATTGCCCTTCGAGTTTCGATTCGAGTTTCGATTGATTCGATTGAATACCACACAAAACGTAAAGTAAACATGCATAAGTAACACATAATGCACACCCACACACACGTAAGCATTACCACACCAGTTTCGCATAGCTTCGAGTCTCGAGTTCGATTGATTGATTTGATTATCTTGATTATTGATAACTTTATCGCATTGTTACTTCCTATTATTCACAGTCGTAAATCGGTCGCATTGATTAAACATTCGATCAATTCATCTAGACAACACTTACTCCACATAATACAAATAAAGCACAAAATCGACTAATTACAGTCAAAGAAGTCAAAGTTGACTTGGACTTTGACTTTGACTTTGACATTCGAAAACACGGGGTGTTACAGCCTCCCCTTGTTTAGGGAATTTCGTCCCGAAATTAGGCTCGAAGCTGCACATCACCGTGAGTCATTTTACCAATTTGATGCTTCAGATCTATTTAAACAACTGCGGGTACTTGGCCTTCATGTCGCTTTCGAGTTCCCAAGTGAACTCCGCGCCTCGCTTGCCTTCCCATCGGACTTTCACGATAGGGATGCGTAAGCGCCTAAGTTGCTTGGTTTGGCGATCCATGATTTCGACAGGCTTTTCCACGAAGTGCAAGGTTTCGTTGACCTGAAGATCGTCGAGTGGTACGATTAGATCATGATCAGCAAGGCATTTTCGGAGGTTAGACACATGGAAAGTCAGGTAGACGTTACTGAGTTCCTCCGGTAGTTCGAGTCTATAGGCGACTTTTCCGATCCTTTCCAGAATCTTAAAAGGTCCAACATATCGAGGCGCTAGTTTCCCTTTCTTGCCGAATCTGACTACACCCTTCCAAGGGGATACCTTTAAGAGCACGTAGTCGCCAACGTCAAATTCAAGAGGCTTGCGTCTTCTATCGGCATAACTTTTCTGTCTGTTCCGAGCTTTCACCAAGTTGTCTCGAATCTGGTGGATTTTGTCAGTCGTTTCTTGTAGAATCTCGGGACCGGTTAGTTGTGAATAACCGATCTCGTGCCACACAATAGGCGATCGACATCTCCTTCCATATAAGGCTTCGAAGGGTGCTATTTGAATGCCGACATGATAGCTGTTATTGTACGAGAATTCGACTAGTGGCAGGTGTTTGTTCCAACTGCCACCAAAATCTATGACACACGCTCGGAGCATGTCTTCAAGAGTACGGATCGTTCTTTCAGTCTGTCCGTCGGATTGTGGATGGAATGCAATACTCAGATTAAGCGACGTACCAAGAGCCGCCTGAAACGTTTCCCACAACCGAGAAGTAAACCGAGCATCACGGTCAGAGATGATGTCGCGAGGCGTACCATGATTACAAATGATCTCGTCGGTATAGATTTGGGCTAGTCGTTCCACCTTGTAGTCTTCTTGTATTGGCAAAAAGTGGGCTGATTTGGTTAGACGATCAACTATAACCCAAATACTGTCGTGACCTGATGGCGTGGGCGGGAGTTTTGTTATGAAATCCATAGCTATACTCTCCCACTTCCATATAGGTATTGGCGGTTGTTCGAGTAAGCCAGAAGGTCTTTGATGCTCAGCCTTGACTCGTGCGCAAGTTAAGCAAGTTCCAACGTAAAGGGCGATATCACGTTTCATACCCGGCCACTAGTACTTATAACACAGGTCCTGGTACATCTTGTCAGCACCGGGATGAATGGAGTATCGAGATTTGTGGGCTTCATTCATGATAATCTTTCGCAAATCGGTCCGTTTAGGGATCCAGATTCGGTCCAGATAGTAGAATATCCCATCAGCTTTGCTTACCAACTGAGCTCCATCGTGATAGATCCTCTCTCTCTTCAATGTACGCTCGTTAAAGCAAGCATGTTGAGCTTCGCGAATAAGGGTTTCGAGGGTGTGCTGGGCTTGAACGTTTCGGATACTGAGCACATAACTCTTTCTGTTGAGCGCGTCGGCAACCACATTTGCCTTGCCTGGGTGATAACGAATCTCACAGTCGTAATCGTTGAGAAGTTCTACCCATTGGCGTTGACGCATATTAAGTTCCCTCTGATTAAAGATGTGTTGTAAACTCCTGTGATCAGTGTAGATTGTACACTTAGTGCCATACAGGTAGTGTCGCCAAATCTTCAATGCAAAGACAACCGCGCCTAGCTCGAGGTCATGGGTTGTATAGTTCTTCTCGTGGATCTTGGGCTGACGAGATGCGTAAGCTATAACCTTGTCTCGTTGCATGAGGACACAGCCAAGACCAAGGTTAGAAGCATCACAGTAGACAATGAAATCGTTGCTTCCGTCGGGCAGCGTAAGAATCGGAGCGTTGCACAGCATATGCTTGAGAGTTTGAAAGGCAGACTCTTGTGCGGTTCCCCACATAAAAGGCTTATCTTTATGAGTAAGAGTGGTAAGCGGCACAGCGATTTTGGAGAATCCTTCGATAAATCGTCGGTAATAGCCCGCTAGTCCGAGAAAAGAACGAACTTCAGACGGGTTCTTAGGCGTAATCCAACTTTTGACGGCTTCAATCTTCGCGGGATCGACGTGTATTCCCTGACTATTCACGATGTGACCCAGAAACTGAACTTCCTCTAACCAGAATTCACACTTGGAGAACTTGGCGTAGAGTTGGTTCCCCTGAAGTAACTCGAGAACCACACATAGATGCTGCGCGTGTTCGGCTTTCGATTTGGAATAGATCAAGACATCGTCAATGAACACGATGACGAAACGGTCTAAGAAAGGCTTACACACGCGATTCATCAGATCCATAAAAACCGCAGGTGCGTTAGTTAAACCAAAAGGCATAACAACGAACTCATAGTGGCCATAACGGGTTCGAAAAGCGGTTTTGGGGATGTCTTCCTCTTGAATCCGCAATTGATGATAGCCTGAACGTAGATCGATCTTCGAGAAACACTTGGCACCTTGCAGCTGATCAAATAAGTCGTCGATTCGAGGCAAAGGGTATCGATTCTTAATGGTTAGCTTATTCAACTCACTGTAATCGATGCACATCCGGAACGACCCGTCCTTCTTTTTGACGAAAAGGACTGGCGCGCCCCAAGGAGAGGTGCTTGGGCGAATAAAGCCTTTTTCGAGTAATTCCTGGAGTTGGTTCAAGAGTTCCTGCATTTCGGATGGAGCGAGTCGATACGGAGCTTTAGCAACGGGGTTAGCTCCAGGAATGAGGTCAATACGAAAGTCGATATCACGACTTGGCGGTAGTCCGGGGAGATCGTCAGGGAACACCTAAGGAAACTCACGGACCACTGGAATCTTTGACTTCAACTTTCTTTTTCTTTTCCTTCTCCGCTACTACAATGTTGGCCAAGAAAGCTCGGTATTCCTTGCGGAGATACTTGCTGGCTTGAATACACGACATAAGCTTGAGACCTTTCGACGCTGTTTCACCGTATACGCATAGAAGATCACAATTTGCGAGTGAGAATCGAATCATCTTTTCGAAGCACACAACTTCAGCATAGTTTTCGCGAAGAAAGTCCATGCCTACTATGACGTCGAAACTTCCGAGTTTCATCGAAATAAGGTCGATTGGAAAGATGTGATTGTTGAGCTCGAGGGTACAATCACGAAGAACAGAGTTAACTGCGACAGTTCTTCCAGTAGCGACTTCGACTTCGAATGACGAGGACAGATAAGAGCGCTTACGACTAAGGAGCTTCTCGAATTCAAACGACACAAAGCAGTTATCGGCTCCAGTATCAAACAAACATGATGCATAAATACCATTCACAAGGAACGTACCATTAACCACGTTGTTATCCGCCTGAGCCTGACGGGCATTGATGTTGAAGGTTCGAGCATGGGCTGCTTGCTGCTGTTGCTGAGGCTGCTGTTCTTGTTGCTGGGGCTGCTGGGGTTCTTGCTTAACTACCCTGTTCGGGCACCTGTTTGCGAAGTGGTTAGGGTCTCCACATGCAAAGCAGACTCGAGCATTGACTGCAGGTGCTTGAGCTGCTTGTTGGCCTTGAGGGGCGGGGAGTAGAGCTTGATTGACAGTAGCTTGAATCGGGGCTTGACGGGGACCATAGCGACAGTTCGCAGTGAAATGACCGTAAAGGTTGCAGTGAGCGTAAAAACGACAGGCTAGACCCACTGGATGATGATACGAGCATGTCGGGCAGAGTGGGTGTGGGCCTGTGTATGCACGCTTCGCTGGCGGTGCATTAATCACTGGAGCTGAGCGTTGGTGCTGTTGCTGTTGAGCTGGTACAGCTTGTAGAGGAGCAGCAGTTGTTGCGGCAGCACAGCTCTTGTTGCTGGAGCTGTTGTTGTTGTGCTTCTTCTTTCTTCTTAATGACTTGGAGGGTTGAGCAGATGAGTCGGTGGTTGCTGCAGTGGCTTGGTGCAGAGACTTGGTTTGCTTATCCCAGAAACCAGACTTTACTTGCTTGTCATTGATCTCAGCGGCGAGTAGATAAGTCTCTTCAATCGTTGCTGGCTTGGCGGCGTGAACAAAGTCGGCTACACAGTCGGGCAGGGCTCGAATGTACTTCTTGATGGTTTGATCTGGGGTCTTGACCTGATCGGGACATATGATGCTAAGCTGCTTGAAGCGAGCAGTGAGAGCAGCGTTGTCTCCATCCTTCTGCTTGATGGCCCAAAACTCGTCCTCCAGCTTTTGGCGCTCATGAGGAGGGCAGAATTCGTCGATCATAATTGCCTTCAACTCCTCCCATGTTAGCTCGTAAGCTGCATCATTTCCGCGCTTGTTTCGTTCGGCCGTCCACCAGTCTAGAGCACGGGACTGGAAGACGCCTGTAGCATTGAGTGTGCAGAGATTCTCAGGACAGCCGCTTTGGCGCAGAGTGACTTCAACCGAGTCAAACCAGTGAAACATGGCGGTAGGGCCATCCTCGCCAGTGAACTCTTTGGGTCCGCATGCTTTGAACTGCTTGAAGCTGAAAGCAGCCTTGCTAGCATCTTTGGGTGCATCTGTTCGCGATTCTTCAGACGACTTGCTGGTGTTTTCATAAACGTTACTCACAGCCTTTGCTACGCTTTTGGCGATGATAGCGGCGAGTCGCTTATCTCTCTTTTCCTGACGGGTCAGGTGGTGTCGGGATCCAGACGATGACATGGTCTGCAATAGACATCGTCACAGGACTCAACACAACGAAGTCGTACCTCACACGTCTAGACTACTAAAGCTTAGAAAAACGTCAGAACACATATCACATAAACACATGGACACATATCCACAGTTACATGTAAACACAGAAGCACGTAAGTACGTAGGCACGTAAAGCACAGAGTCACATAAACACAGAAGCACATAAGCACCTAGGTATTTAATCACAGATGCAGTCAGAATACAGAAACCTATCATTCAAAGCTCGCGTGTCATTCGTATATAGTGATCGCGTATAGTATATCGAACAGTACCACGTAATCGTATAGCTTATTGTGTATAGTATAGCGTATATCGTAGCATGGTGTCGTCTAGAATTGCAGCGACTTGTTAGCGTGTTGAGATAGATTAGAAAATGCGAGTCGTGTGTGTTGATCGAAATGGCAGCAAAATCGAATAATATCCAAAATATAAACACGTAAACAGATAAAGCACAAAAAACACATAAAATCAACGAGTCATTAGAGTACACGGCTGCGGTTCTCAGAATCAAAACGCATAAAATCGAGAGGTAGGTTGTCTGCGGCTACTAGACATCGACTACCCAAAGCAATCCGACTATTCACAGTGGACTTGTCGTCACTTTCGACTTTAAGGGTCGTGTTTCTGCCTCGATTCTTGGGCATTCAACACGCATTCCTTAGGTCATACTTGTGAGTTCAGGTCGTTGGAGTCCGTCGAATGCCTTGGTGAGATGAAATAATATTCGGAAGAATTTCCCCAGGTTAGGGTTTCACCCCTGGCTTAGCAATTTCTTCCTTGTTTTAAGAAAATCTAAGGAGAATTTTCATCAAAATGAGGATTTCACTCCTGATTTGGTATAATTCTCCTCGCATGTTATTGAAAATATCAAGATAAGCATGAGTAAACGGATAAAATCATCATAAGTTAGGCAATTTAGCCGGGAGTTTGCGGTTTTCACACCTATTCCTGACCAAATCGCTTAACTTTAATTGAAAATTCAAGTGCAGTGATAACGAAGAATTGCAGAATAAGGCACATAAACCTGGTCTGATGGTTCCTAACTATAGTCTAGGTCTCTACGACAGCGACCCGGACTAGGTCGTGTCTCACCTAATTCCCTATAGTTATGGCTCTGATACCAATCTGTCACACCCCAACCGATGGCGGAATCATCGGGGCATGGCACTGAGCGAAACAGATTGTCCAGAAGTTTCCACAACAACTATTAATACAAATTCAGTTTAAAGTGATACGTCCCATGCCGTATCCCGAATAAATAACAAGTTATTACAGATAACATCCAAACAATTAACCATGTTCCGACAACTCAGATTCAAATTAGACATAAATATAAAATATCGTTCAACGCCCCTAAAGACCCAGACTGACAAGATCTACAGACAACTATGCACTAGCAGCTTGTTCTTGACAGTCAACTATTTGTTGGGGACCTCTAGAGACTTATTCTAGCTTCCCTTCCCTAGCAAGCAAATACCTTAAACACCTGTCACATACGTTAAAATAAAGTCAATACATAAAATGTAAAGGTGAGCATACAAGTTTGATAATAGCATAATAGAGTTCGAATAGTTTACGCATAACCAGCACGTACACAGAGGGAAATGATGCATGTTAATTATCGACATGGACCTATCGATACCAACGACTGCGGGTTGACTGTCCGAGACAGTTTGCAATACATGATTACCACCGTAATCCATGCAAGTAATTGTCCTTAACAACCCCCGTGTGAACGGGTGCAGAGTCCAAACTATAGTACTACGTTGCTAAGGCAGGTAGACAGCATTCCACGTGTAAACATAACAGCAAGCATACATTTAGTCACGTAATACATGCAATCGGTTAGCGTTCAAATAGTTTGAATAGTGTGTTCGATTGTGATTTTGATAGGTAACGTATGTAACACCCAAAAGTGCTAAAGCAAAATGGGTTCGAGTATACTCACAGTGATTAGTTATGGATTGAAGGGAGCGCTGAGAGTAGGGTTAGCCTGAATAGTTCGATAGCACAACAATGAGTAACGCGGAATGCAAACAAGTGTAAATGGATCGAATAGTCTGGTCGATCGAATAGCGGGTTCGATCGAACGGGCTGTTCGATCGGCTTGAAAGTCCGTTTGAACAGTCCTGTTCGATCGGCCGGTAGGCTCGATCGGCTGGCCCATTCGAGTGGATTGTTTCTTCCTCTGATGTGTTTGTGTATGATGGTTTGAACTTTTGAAGTTTTCGTTGTAGTATTTGAGAACACTGAAGTGTTCTTACCTTTCAGGTCGATCGATCGAACGGCCTGTTCGATCGGCCGGCTTAACCGATTGGTTAGGAACTTCAGAAGTAGTTCTCAGCAGGATGTCACTCGATAGAACAGCCTGTTCGATCGACTGGCATTCCGTACTGCGAACGAGTTATAAAATCGATTAAGTGTTGAAGCATAGTATCTCATGATCCGAAGAGTAAATAACAGCAAGCATACATTTAGTCACGTAATACATGCAATCGGTTAGTGTTCAAATAGTTTGAATAGTGTGTTCGATTGTGATTTTGATAGGTAACGTATGTAACACCCAAAAGTGCTAAAGCAAAATGGGTTCGAGTATACTCACAGTGATTAGTTATGGATTGAAGGGAGCGCTGAGAGTAGGGTTAGCCTGAATAGTTCGATAGCACAACAATGAGTAACGCGGAATGCAAACAAGTGTAAATGGATCGAATAGTCTGGTCGATCGAATAGCGGGTTCGATCGAACGGGTTGTTCGATCGGCTTGAAAGTCCGTTTGAACAGTCCTGTTCGATCGGCCGGTAGGCTCGATCGGCTGGCCCATTCGAGTGGATTGTTTCTTCCTCTGATGTGTTTGTGTATGATGGTTTGAACTTTTGAAGTTTTCGTTGTAGTATTTGAGAACACTGAAGTGTTCTTACCTTTCAGGTCGATCGATCGAACGGCCTGTTCGATCGGCCGGCTTAACCGATTGGTTAGGAACTTCAGAAGTAGTTCTCAGCAGGATGTCACTCGATCGAACAACCTGTTCGATCGACTGGCATTCCGTACTGCGAACGAGTTGTAAAATCGATTAAGTGTTGAAGCATAGTATCTCATGATCCGAAGAGTAATGTTTACCAATCGAGTGGCATATTCGATCGAACATCACTTCGTCAATAGCATACTTCATGAAGTTTGAAAAGTGTGGGACCATGTGCTAGCCAATCGGCTGGTATGTTCGATCGGCTGGGCTGTTCGTTCGAACAGCCTAGCCATTCGGCCAGCAATTCTGACCTGGTCGGCCTTTCGTCTAACACTTGGTTGTTTGATTATTTGTCATGCTTTTATGGTATTTTGATAGCGAGTTAAACCGTAGAACGTGGGTTCTTACTTGTTGCACCGGTTCGGACAGGAATCACCCAAGTCCGGCTGGTGAACTGTTCGGAACGGTAGTTTGACGTTTAACCCGAAATCGGTGAACCTTGTAGATAGAATCCGAATCTTGAACCTCCTAACTGTTAGAGTGATTAGTTAGCCGGTTCGAGCTCCGTTTCTATCGGTTTTAAGGTTTTGAGTGTGAATTGTTGAAGAAAAGTTGGAAATCCTTCCATGAAAATGTTAAGATTCTCGCAAATCCTAGTTGTTTATGTGGAAATCGGTCAGATCTAGCTTTTCACGGTTGAATGAGGCCAAAGTATGATGTTCTTCAAGAACACCATGATGACATTACCCAAGAACACTTAGATCTTGGTGATTTCACGGTTAGAAATCAAGTTTTGAAAGATAGAAAGGTGTAGAATCATGTAATGATAAAAAACGTACAAGAATTAGAGTGAAAACTTACCGGAGTTGAGAGAAATCGGAGAAAAGGTGAAGAACAAGGCTGGTTCAGTCAGAGCTTTCCAAAAATAGAAAGGGTGAAAATGACAGGGCTATTTATAGGCCTCCCAAAGAGGAAAGTATCAACCGATCGGCCAGGAGCTCCGATCGAATGGTCTGCTCGATGGGCTAGGAACATGCTAGCCGATCGGCTGGCCTGTTCGATCAGGATGCCTCCTGTTCGATCCGCGACCCCTTTTGAGTATTTCGCAACGATTTTCGATGTTTCGGCTTCGATGGACGATGATACGAGTATGATAGAGTTCCTAGTCAAATTACTTTCAGTCCCAACTACTATATCTAACATACAATCTTCTATAAGTCACGTTTCGATGTCGGTTTCGATTGAGTTTGATTGCCCTTCGAGTTTTGATTCGAGTTTCGATTGATTCGATTGAACACCACACAAAACGTAAAGTAAACATGCACAAGTAACACATAATGCACACACACACGTAAGCATTACCACACCAGTTTCGCATAGCTTCAAGTCTCGAGTTCGATTGATTGATTTGATTATCTTGATTATTGATAACTTTATCGCATTGTTACTTCCTATTATTCACAGTCGTAAATCGGTCGCATTGATTAAACATTCGATCAATTCATCTAGACAACACTTACTCCACATAATACAAATAAAGCACAAAATCGACTAATTACAGTCAAAGAAGTCAAAGTTGACTTGGACTTTGACTTTGACTTTGACATTCGAAAACACGGGGTGTTACACTTACATAATAGGAATATGTGAATTAAGGGTGTAAGTAACTGACTGGCATTGAAATTTATACTAGGATTGGATTGATTGAACTGTGAACACATACTTTAATCTTACCGAGCAAACCAAGGTGAGTTCACACTTTCTACAAGGCATGGGATTCCCAAGGGTTGGGAATGGGTAAAGGATTTAAACTGAAACTGTGTGACCTCCTGGTTTGGAACACGTACACACCCTCTTTATTGAAGGGTGACAACATGGATAAGGATTTTATTGGAACCTGCGTAATCTCCTAGTTTGGGGATTACGTACACAACCTCTTTATTGAAGGGTGATAACACGGATACTAGACCAAAACTCTCTATCATGAAGTCCCTCCTTTTATATCGACTTAATCGCTGGGCCAATGGCGAGCGGGTCATTAGTTAGATAGCGCTATTTAGGTTTGACAAGCCTCACACCGTGCCGCAGAGGACGAGCGTGAACTAATGGATCTGGGCACTAGTCAATGATGATAGACATTGACGTCAGGGAACCAACTTACTTTAGTCAGTGGTCGATATGGTAAACGGGTCTAATGGTTCACATGGGGAAGCCCCCACTGATTATGGATATGTTTGGGAAACAGGGTGAACTGGTTAACTTACGAACTACAAACGAACTCCTGGTTTTTGAAACAACTTAACAATGAACACCAACTGTGAACTCGCTCAACTTTGTTGTTGACTCGTTGTTACATGCCTTGCAGGTCGTTAGGTACTTCTGGAGCTTGCACGAGGAGGCGTGGTCGTTGTGGGACATGGATAGTCTTATGCCATGTTAAACATTTGATATATTTGAACTTATACTTTGGTTTTAAACATTATGCTTCCGCTTACAACTTAAACTTTGTCTTGTTTGAACACCAATTATATTGTGTTGGGTTTTATATTTAATTACATGCTATATTCAATATGATTGGTGGCTTGATCCTGGTCAGTCACGCCTCCATGTGGTGATACTCCGCTTGTGGATTTTGGGGGTGTGACAATCTCTGCCCAACAGATTGGAGTTCGGCACTTTTGTGCATAAAGTGCTTCAAATGGTGCAGTAGTAATGCTAGTATGATAGCTGTTATTGTAGGAAAAATTTATTAATTGTAAGTGATCGTCCCAATTTCCTCCGAAATCAATTACACAAGCTCTAAGCATATCTTCCATCGTTTGTATTGTCCTTTCGCTTTGTCCGTTCGTTTGTGGATGGTAAGCTGTGCTTAGATTTATCCTGGTCCTCATTGCTTTTTAGAAACTTGTCCAAAAATGAGAAGTAAAATGGCTATCTCTATCGGATACGATAGATAACGGAATTTCATGTAATGAAACTATTTCATTTACATATAGCTTGGCTAACCATTCCATACTGAAAGTTTCCTTCATTGGTAAGAAATGAGCAGATTTGGTCAATCTGTCAACAATCACCCAGATTGTATCATTTCCTTTCCTTGTCTTGGGTAATTTGGTAACAAAGCCCATTGTTATCAATTCCCATTTCCATATTGGCATTTCTAATGGTTGCAATAATCCTGAGGGTTTCTGATGTTCAGCTTTAACTTGTGAACAAGTTAGACATTTAGCAACATAGTTTGCTATATCCTTTTTCATTCCTATCCACCAGAAATTCTTTCTTAGATCTTGATACATCTTATCATTTCCGGGATGTATCGCATACTTAGACTTATGAGTTTCTTCTAGAATTCTGTGTCGTAGGTTTCCTTGTTTAGATATCCATATCCTTTTCTTATGGAACTTCCAAATTCCATCTGTTCCTTGTTCTAATTTGTCACAACCCCCGTCCCCTATCTGTCCTGGGAACGGGCGGCCGCGGCCAGTTTTGGTGGTATCGATAATTATCATTTTGGCAGCGGAATTTACATCAGGAACATAGTTAGGAAATATTTTATCAGAGTAAAATACCACGCTTTTGTAATATTAAAGACATGGGAAACTCCCAAGTTTCCAGTACACATATTTTTATAGGGATAAACCCTATTTTATTTAAATAAAACATCTCTTTATTTAGGTAACTTTTATAGCCACATTTTTCCAAGCCTTCAGTGCTCTCCAGCTGGCTTCTATTTTGGCTTTCACATTTTGTTACCTGAAACGTGTTTTAAAAACATTTGTCAGTGGGAAATACTGGTGAGTGAATCCCAGTTTAATCACAACAGGTTTTATCATTGTACAGTATTGAGAGCGATCTCGCAATTATATTTGTTTCGAATTCTTACTTTAATTACCACCCACGGTACTGTCAACCCGACTTGTGGTCATGTTACTACTCACAGTGTAGTAACAAATTTTGTATACAAAACCCCCAACATACCGACGATAATTGTAGAATTACAAATACTCAATCACTGTTCATTATAATGTAAAACATTTGAGGTTTTGTAAAAACAGTTTGCAAAAAATTTCAAAAAAAGGAGATTGCTCACATTGCCAGTTTAGATTTTTCCTGGTGGTTTCCTGGTTATAATCTAATAATTAAACAATGCACATGCGTTAGTATCATAACCCCATATTTACATTAGTAATACCCTCCCCGAGACAAAACTCCAACGACTACGTCGGGCAGAACCTCGACAGCCGTTACGGAGCACTAGAACAATCAGGAGGCATATCTAATACGTAACCGGTGTTATAATACTTACAACGGGGCAGAACTTCGCTAATTAGGGGGGTATAATAACTGATTATAGCTTCTATACTACAGAAAGAGAGAGAGATTTTCGTTTTCTGAACATCGAAAACTGAAGGCCGATGCTCCGAATTTATAGGAGCTGATATTGGGTTTGTCGCGGCCCGCGTAAGGAGTAACCAAGGGCTTCGCGGCCCGCGAGGCTAGCTAGGGTAGGCCCTAGCTTGGCTAATTTGGCCACTAGGCTTGACACGAAGCTGCCACGTGGCAGCTCAGGGGTGCGCCCTGATCTTGACCTGTCGCGGCCCACGTAAGACTAGGAGAGAGTCTTCGCGGCCCGCTAGAAACCTTTAAGAAATGTTTTTATTTTATTTTTATAGAATTAAAGGTATTAAGGGCTATTTATTGTATACGGGGTGTATTTTAAGACATATAGGGATATTCTAAATATTTTTAGGAGGGTTGTTATATCCTCCCCGCCTTAATTTAGAACTCTTCCTCGAGGTCTACTGGAACATGTGTGGATATTTCCTTTGCATCTCTGATTCAAGCTCCCATGTGTATTCTGGTCCTCTGTTGGAGTCCCACTTCACTTTGACTAGAACTAGTCTCTTGTGCTTGAGATTCTTGACCTTCCTGTCTTCAATCTGTAGAGGTTTTTCTACAAACTTTAGCTTTTCATTTACCTCTATATCCTTAAGAGGTACCACTAATGATTCATCGGCTAAACACTTTTTGAGATTGCATATATGAAATACATCATGTATTCCTGCCATTTCCTCTGGCAGTTGTAGCTGATAAGCTATAGGTCTTATTCTTCTGGTAATCTCAAAAGGTCCAATATACCTGGGGCTTAGCTTTCCGCTTTTGATGAATCTGACAACTCCCTTCCAAGGTGAGACTTTTAACAACACCTTGTCTCCTACTTGAAATTCTAACGGTTTTCGCCTGTTATTAGCATAACTTTTCTGTCGATCACGTGCTGTTTTCAGTCGTTCCTTGACTTGAATGATCTTGTCTGTGGTTTCTTGCACTATCTCAGGTCCAGATAGTTGCTTTTCTCCAATTTCTGCCCAACAGACTGGAGTTCGGCACTTTCGTCCATAAAGTGTTTCGAATGGTGCAGCATTAATACTGGTATGATAACTGTTATTGTAAGAAAATTCTATTAATTGTAAATAATCATCCCAATTACCTCCGAAATCAATTACACAAGCTCTAAGCATATCTTCCATCGTCTGAATTGTCCTTTCGTTTTGTCCATCCGTTTAAGGATGATAAGCGGTGCTTAGATTTAGCTTGGTTCCCATTGCTTTTTGGAAACTTGTCTAAAAATGAGAAGTAAAACGGCTATCTCTATCAGAAACAATAGATAAAGGAATACCGTGTAATGAAACTATTTCATTTGCATACAACTTAGCTAGTTGTTCCATACCGAATGTTTCCTTCATTGGTAGGAAATGAGCAAACTTGGTTAACCTATCTACAATCACCCAAATTGTATCATTACCTTTTCGTGTCTTGGGTAATTTGGTAACAAAGTCCATTGTTATCAATTACCATTTCCATACTGGCATTTCCAATTGTTGCAGCAATCCTGAGGGTTTCTGATGTTCAACTTTGACCTGTGAACATGTTAGACACTTGGCAACATAAGCTGCTATATCCTTTTTCATTCCTATCCACCAAAAATTATTTCTTAAGTCTTGATACATTTTATCACTTCCAGGATGTATCGTATACTTAGATTTATGGGCTTCTTCTAATATTATGTGGCGTAAGTTTCCTAATTTAGATATCCACATTCTTTTCTTATAGAATCTCCAAATTCCATCTGTTCCTTTTTCTAATTCTTTAATGATTCCTTTCAATTTTTCAATATCATCCTTGATAACTGATTCTTGTGCTTCTCTAATCTGGCGTAAGTTTCCTAATTAAGAGAACGTACTCTTTTTGGCTTTTCATGATACTTTCGACTTAAAGCATCGGCAACTACATTAGCCTTTCCTTCATGATACTGGATATTACAATCATAATCACTAAGAAATTCCATCTAGCGTCTTTGTCTCAGATTCAGTTCTTTTTGCCCTGTACCTCAAACTCTTATGATCAGTGAACACAACAAATTTATTTCCATATAAATAGTGTCTCCATATCTTAAGGGCAAAAATTATAGCTCCTAATTCTAAATCATGTGTTATATAATTTTCTTCATGATTCTTAAGTTGTCTAGACGCGTATGCTATAACCTTTTGGCGTTGCATCAACACACATCCATAACCTAACTTAGAAGCGTCACAATAGACTTCAAAGTCTTCAGTTCCTTCTGGTAACGCTAGTATGGGTGCGTTGGTTAATCTTTGCTTAAGAATTCTAAAGGCTTCTTCTTGTTTTGATCCCCAATCAAACTTAACAGATTTACAGGTTAGCTTAGTTAAGGGAATGGCTATTCTAGAAAAATCTCGAATAAATCTTCTATAATAACCGGCCAATCCTAGGAAACTTCTAACCTCGGTTGGTGATTCAGGGACTTTCCATTTGGTAATTGCCTTAATCTTTGTAGAATCTACATGAATTCCTTCACGGTTAACTAAATGTCCAAGAAACTGTACCTCCTCTAACCAGAATTCACATTTTGAAAATTTAGCATAAAGCTTTTCTTTTCTCAGTAAATTTAAAAGTTCATGCAGATGCGCTGCATGTTCCTCTTAACTCTTAGAGTAAATTAGAATATCATCTATAAAGACAATTATGAATTTATCCAAATATGGTTTACATATTCGGTTCATCATGTCCATAAATACGGATGGGGCATTGGTTAAACCAAATGGCATGACAGTAAATTCATAATGGCCATACCTTGTTCTGAAAGCAGTCTTAGGAATGTCCTCTTCCTGTACCTTTAATTGATGATATCCTGAGCATAAATCAATTTTTGAGAAAAACCGAGCTCCTTGCAGTTGGTCAAACAGATCATTGATCCTTGGTAATGGATACCGATTTTTACCTTATTTAATTCACGATAATCAATGCACATACGCATTGATCCGTCTTTCTTTTTAACAAACAAGATCAGGGCTCCCCACGGTGATGAGCTTGGCTGTATGAATCCTTTCTTCAACAGTTCGTCTAACTGTTTCTTTATATCTTGCATTTATGTAGGTGCCAATCGGTAAGGTGCTTTGGCAATTGGTGCTGTTCCTGGTAACAGGTGAATTCTGAATTCGACTTCCCTATCCGGCGGTAATCCTGGTAATTCTTCTGGGAATACATCTGAGAATTTAGATACAACAGGGATATCTTTCAATTCTTTTCCTTTAGTGTAAATGATTATAGAAATCATATAAACTATTGATCCTTTTCTTGCACAACTTGCAGTTTTCATCACAAAGATGAATTTTGTTTATCTAGTTGGCTTATCTCCTTTAATTGCGATCTTTTCACCTTTTGGTAAATTTACTTGTATTGACTTTTGATCACATAGAATACTGGCTTTATTGGCTATTAACCAATCCATTCCTAATACAATATCAAATCCTGCCAGGTTCATTGGATAAAGATTTGCAATAAAATCATGGTTTAAAATTTCTATTCTTGCTCGCTGCAAGATTTCAGAAATCTTACTGGTTTCTCCATTTGCTGTCTCTACTAGGCACTCTTGTTGAAGTTTAGTTAATGGTTGGTTGAGAAGTTTGCAAAATGAAGTATTAATAAAACTTTGGTTCACACTAGAGTCAAATAATACTTTGGCAAAAACATCATTAACTAAAAACGTACCGGCAATCATGTCCGAAATCATTTTTGCTTCTTCAGCTGTTAGAACAAACGCTCTAGCATTTTTAGTAGTCTTGTTGTTTGTAGCTGGAGCCAGTTTTGCGCAGTTCGTCCTGATATGTCCTTTTTCTCCACAATTGAAGCATACTCCATTGTTGGATTTCTTCCTGCAGTTTTCTTCCTTGTGTCCCGGTATCTTGCAAAAGTCGTAGTAGTTGGAGCATCTTCCTGAATTCTTCTTCTTACAGGCTTTGCAGTAAGGTGTAGAGGTAGAACCTATGTTTTTTCCCACGGTTGGAATTTCCATAGCGAAATTCCTGGGTAAGCCTTTGAGCTAGGTTTCTTCTCTGGTTTTCTTCTTGTGTACGTACCAGTTCATCAGTCAAGGTGTTTGCTAGTTCTACAGCTTCTTCTATAGTTTGAGGTCTAGCCGCCTTGACTACATGCCTAATCTCACTGATTAATCCCCATATGTAGCGGGAGATTAATACAGGTTCTGGTGATGCAAGGGTTGGCACTATCCTAGCATATTCGAAGAATAGCGTAGTGTAAACTTTACTATCCACTCCAGTAATTCTAAGGTTTAAGAATTTATTAGCTATCTGCTCCTTTTCATTGGGTGGACAAAATTTCCTTTCCACCATATTTTTAAACTCAATCCATTCCATATTATAAACTCTGTCACTTCCCCTAGCCTGGAGAATAGTGTTCCACCATTCTAGAGCTGCATTCTTAAACAAATTGGAAGCAAACATGCTTTTATCTTCTTCTGCGCGGTTGCTTATTTTTTAAGACTGCTTCAGTCTTTTCTAACCAGCGTAGAGCTGCAATGGCTTCTTCATTGCCCAAGGATTCCATTGGTTTATAGGATCAGAATTCTTTATAAGAACAACCATAAGACATAGTTCTTCTTCTTTTTGGAATTGGCAATCGAATTAGTGATCCATTGTTTATACTGTGACTGGGGTCAGTATGTGTTCGCTTACTCCCACTATTACTGTTATTATTTTCTGCTTCCCTAACATTTTGAATGATAGCTGGCATAGCATCTCTAATTCCTTGGGATATTATATGTCAAATAGTACTGTTATTTATCTGGTTTTCGTTATTCTGGTTTTCCTGATTTGCGTTGTCGGCCATCTGGATTTTAAAAATTTACTAAGTATTAATATCACGAAATAATATTAAATGCGCATAATCACATAACAATACATTGATCCAAAATCGTCATCATTGCGACCTTTACTCTATTTTATATTATGCATCTCTATATATTACAAACCATAACTGGAAATGAAAATACAATACTAGTATACATCAATAACTATAGAGTTATCTATCTTAGCTTGGAAAAAGGTTTTTTTTCAAACATACACACATATATATTTATATATTATTATTATTATTATTATTATTACTATTACTATTACTACTGATAGGGGTTCATCCAGTATTGCGTATTACGCTAGTCATATTTCCAGACGAGTCGTTCCCCTATCTTTCTCATCCTCTCACTTCCTTCTAAGATCTCCTCACCAAAGGTGTGGAGTTCCTGTATGTTCTCAGTGCTCATGGGTGGTGCTAGGGGTGGTATCGGGTCAGGAAACTGGGGCATGGGTTCTTCCTGAGGGTACGAGTTTTCTAGAACCTCCCTGATATATTGGTCATTATCATAATAAGGGTCTAGAGGGTCAAGGTCTGGGTAGGGTCCTACTAGATCTTGCTTGGGCTCCTCTATTGGGATTGGGTAACGTTGCTGGTAATCCCTGTGGTCGTCAAACCACAGGTCATAGTCTGGTGGATGGGGTGCTGGTATTCTAGGTATTTCAGCTGGGTCTAGATCAGGTAGTGGGTTTTGGTCAGCTGGATCAATCTCTACTTCCATAGATTGTGTCGGGAACAACTGCAGTGGCTGGGGTGTTATGAGTTGTTCTAGATTAGGGTCTGCAGCGGTGGTAGCTAATATGTGAAAATTAGCTAATCTCCTATTGAGTATGTCCTGGGTTTGCACATTCATTTCCCTATTCATGGCTGCTAAAGCTCGCTGCTGCTGAAGTTTTCTCATCCTATTTCTACGCTCATGAGCTCCTCTGCTGAACCATCCTCTCTTCTTGGCAGGGATGGTTCTTCAGATTGTGCCTTGAACACAAAAATTCCTTCTTCGGTATCAGCCGAATACCCCGAGGGGGTAGACTGCGAAGAGGTTCCTTCATCCCTAGGAAAGTGGGACAACTGACGGTAAGCGTCCGAATGTCCTTGATCACTCATACTGTAAACTAACAAATTGTCAAATAACACAAAAAAATAATCTACACGTATGCACGGGAACGGGCGGCCACGACCAGTTTTGGTGGTATCGGTAATTATCATTTTGGCAGCGGAATTTACATCAGGACCGTAGTTAGGAAATATTTTATCAGAGTAAAATACTACGCTTTTATAATATTAAAGACATGAGAAACTCCCAAGTTTCTATTACACATATTTTTATAGGGATAAACCCTTTTTTATTTTAATAAAACATCTCTTTATTTAGGTAACTTTTATAGCCACATTTTTCCAAGCCTTCAGTGCTCTCCAGCTGGCTTCTATTTTGGCTTCCACATTTTGTTACCTGAAACGCATTTTAAAAATATTTGTCAGTGGGAAATTGTCACACCCCGATATTTACAGCTCAGCCCGGTGGGGAGTATCGTGACGTAAGATTGATATCGTCATAGTCAAACATACACAGAATAGCACAGCGGAAGTCTTGGGATATAAAATATTATTACAAACCCAAATGTCTGAAAATATAAAAGTATTAAGTACAGACAAGCTTGTAATAATCCATAGACGGATCTAAAACAGGAAACAAAGTTATTGTTCAACAGACTTTAAGCATTAAGAACTTGCAAGATTCTTTAATTTTTACTCAGGAGCTTCCAGCCCATTACGCGTAGTACCTGCCACTTAGTCTTTTGAAAAATACGTCAGTTTACACTGTTAAATACAATTAACTGACTCTTTTGAAAACATTTATGAAAATTGATTTAAATGCACAAGGCACAAATGTTCTTTTATAACTTGGGACAATTATATAAAATAATCTTGTATGCGAATTTATATGTTTGTCGTCCATTCAGGGCCCGGTTAGAAGAGTCGGGACAAGATTAATAGACACACCACTAGTATAGGCCCACAAGAAGTTTCCTAACGAGTGAGATACCGTTTTACATACGCAACTGTCAGGTGTATGCCTACACCCCTTGCTTAAGTCGTGGCCATTTCTAATGAATGAGCCGAGGATATCCAGGACACGGTCATTAACCCCCCCCCCCCCAAAAGGCTTTGCATCAAACAAAACAGATTAAAATGGGTTATCTCAATGATTTAACCACTAATCGATTAAATATTCAATACCCGACCAAGCGGTAATAATTTACGATATCTCAAGCCCGTATAAGGGAAAATAAGTTAAAAGTATTTACCTGAGCTAAAAATGTAAATTATACTCAGCCGTATATTCTATTCAGCAAGTGTAGGTAGCTTTTACTGGGCTCCTAATCTGGAACGAATGTTTTATTATCCTATTAGATTTCCTGTCGGGTCTTATTTAAGTTGTAACTTAGACCGGTTAGTTTTAAAGAAAGGTTTACGGTACAAAACGCAAGATTAAGCGGTGACCGGATTAGAATGTGATTTAGACCCAACAAGTATGAAGACTTGTATAAAATGGGTAAACTAAATATATTCTGGATTTTGAAGTAAAAATGATAAGGTTTGACCCGTCTCGGCTAATTTATGCAAACTAGTTACATAAACCGTACCGAACGCGTATATGCATAACGTGTAACCGGATGAGCCATATACAGGTTCCATAAGTTATTATGCTTAAAATATGTTGTGATATCAGTAGGATATCTTCCATTATGCCCAAAACGAATTTAAAATCAATTTAAGCCCCAAAAGAGTAATTTGGTCATTTTAAAGTTTATAAAAGAGGTTTAATAGCAAATTGAGGTTCTGGTCTTAAATATTCAGTAAAAATATTTATTTTATCAAGTTACATCAATATGATATCATACATGTATGAGGTTTATCATTTATGGCCAAACTATGCACCGTATGGGCATTTTGGTCATTTCACATGTGCTTTTAAGGTCGAATTTGGAAATCTGAGTTCAAGACTTATACTTACTATTAAAGTATAAAAAATTATTTTTAAAATCAGTAGGTAACAAGTCTTAAGCGTTAAATATGGTTTTAAACCATACTATGCGCCTAATTAGCGTAAAAGTCGGTAACTAACGATTTCAAGATGTTTATAAAATTCTGAAGTTTTGATCAGTCTTTAATGTTAAAAATATTTTATTTAACATATGACATCAGTAGGAAAAGGTTTGGCATGTAAATGATATGTAAAACTCATTTTATTGATGAAAAGGGCATCATCATCAATTACCGAATTTACACAAGAACTCTATGTTATGGTCAGTATAAAATTTGGCAAAAATTTCCAAAAATCCCTAAATATTATGTCATAATAGTGTGTAGCAAGTTTGGTACCAAAAATTGGGTTTAAATGTGATTTATGCTAAAAATGCCATTTAATTAACAAAAAGTTTTGTTTTACGATATCTTGCATAACTTCTATTTGAGACTAGAAACGGATGTCAAATTTTTGTGGCATGCTTAAATATCAGTAATAAAACTTTTTATCCTCTCACATTTTCAAAAATCTCGTTTTTATAACATAAGGGCATAATAGTCAATTTTTAAGCATTTAACGGAAACATGCAAATGAACTATGATTTCTAAGGGACCATGTAGTATGACCTCAGAGGGTTATACTAACATATAATATGATCACAAAGGAACCTTAAGGCATAACTAAACTAAGCTAATTCGGGTTAGAACTGACAGTCAAAGCAAAAGTCTACTTTTGCGACTTTTGGTTGCGAACCGATCCTAAACTCAGAATTGTCGGGTTGAACATGCTTTGACATGTTCAATTAATATTTATCAAGTTATTAAAGTGATAAAACTAATTTTATGGCTTCTATATTATCAGTTATGGATTTTATTTAAAAACTGACCCGTTTGACTTTTATTTAATTACTTTGACCCGACAATTAACTAAGTAAATGTGGTAATTAGGAGGTGCCCTTTTGAGGGTTGAACACCTACCTAATTACGATCACGTAGCCATGTTTGTTGCGAACAATGGCTTGACCGTTTATGGTCTAGCTAAAAGTCAAAGCTTTTATCGAAAAGCTTGACTTTTCGGCTCTAAAAGCCAAATAAAATAAACTAGTCACGAAAGGACACTTACAAGTGGTCCTATGGACTGAAGAAAACTCCATGGAGGTTCCCAATTGCTCAGGATCCTCTAATATTAAGAAGTATAGCAGATTGGAATGAAGGTGTGAATTTTTGAAGTGAATTCTACACCCCTTTTATAGAGTTTAGAGGATCATTGGATGATCAACAAGTGTTAGGGGAATGCTTAGGATCATTACATGTGTATACCAGTTATAAAAATCAGTTAGCAAGCCCCTAGAATGATCAAATGGTTTTAGAAATCAAAATTGGTGAACAAGGAAGAAGAACCCACAGCTGGAAGTGAGATTCTGTCAAAATTGAGCCGTCACCGCGTGCCACAGCAAAATGGGTAGGCTGTGGCGTCGCGCTACCACCCCACATCTCAGCAAACAAGTTTTGAACTTGTCACTTTTAGTCCCTGCACCTTTATAAGCTTAGTAACTTTTATTTTAGGCACAATGGGCCCTTGTAGTTAGTTTGGAGATGATCTAGGGAGTATAACCAAACACCGTTAGGTCCGGTTTCGTTAAACGATTACCGAAAACACTAATTTCTGTTCGTTGACGCTTTTAACCCTTTAATTTGTGAACTTGTGCGTTTTAACGCGAAATGGCATAAAAGCCTTTCAAGATCAATAATAAACATTCCTAAGAGTATGATGGGATATTACGACACTCTAGTTTACTCCAGTTCACTTAAATGGTTGCTCAAAGGTGTAGTTTTATAGTTTGACACTTTTGGCCCCTTTTATGCACAACTTGCGCGCATTATCGTTTTATCGCGTCAAAGCCCTATGTTATCCATATTAGGCATTCTTGAGAGTAATATTGAACATTACGATGCTTCGGGTTTGTTAAAAGGTCACTCAGAGGTTAATTTGAACATGTTGACACTTTTAACCCATCTTCTTGATAAACACAATTTAAATCGTTTATTTGCGTCGAAACTTCACGAAATCATTATCCGACAATCGTGAGAGTATGAAAAGATTCTACAAAGCCTCGGGATCATTAAAAGGTCATTCAGAGGTAAGAATTAAAATGTTGACACTTTTAACCCCTGTGGTTTGTAAATTTTTGGTTTTAAGCACAAACGGCTTCTTGTATCCGACGATTTATTCAATAAAGAATACGAACATCATATGAGGTCAATCAGAGGCACAAGTTTGGCATGTTGACACGTTTTGGTCCTTCCACATTCATAGTTTTCTTTTTTGATGAAATTAGTCCTTCATAGTCAACGTTTGACTTTATTAGGGTTTATTACACGTGTCAACACATCGTTGGACACGGGTTTTACGAGGTGTTACAGAAATACTGGTGAGTGAATCCCAGTTTAATCACAACAGGTTTTATCATTGTATAGTATTGAGGGCGATCTCGCAATTATATTTGTTTCCAATTCTTACTTTAATTACCACCCACGGTACTGTCAACCCGACTTGTGGTCATGTTACTACTCACAGTGTAGTAACACATTTTGTATACAAAACCCCAACATACCGACGATAATTGTAAAATTACAAATACTCAATCACTGTTCATTATAATGTAAAACATTTGAGGTTTTGTGAAAACAGTTTGCAAAAAGTGTTCAAAAAAAAGAGATTACTCACATTGCCAGTTTAGATTTTTCCTGGTGGTTTCCTGGTTATAATCTAATAATTAAACAATGCACATGCGTTAGTATCATAACCCAATATTTACATTAGTAATACCCTCCCCGAGACAGAACTCCAACGACTACGTCGGGCAAAACCTCGACAGCCGTTACGGAGCACTAGATCAATCGGGCAGCGTATATAATACGTAACCGGGGTTATAATACTTACAACGGCGCAGAACTTCACTAATTAGGGGGTATAATAACTGATTATAGCTTCTATACTACAGAAAGAGAGAGAGAATGAGAGATTTTCGTTTTCTGAACATCGACAACTAAAGGCCGATGCTCCCAATTTATAGGAGCTGATATTGGGTTTGTCGCGGCTCGTGTAAGGAGTAACCAAGGGCTTCGCGGCCCGCGAGGCTAGCTAGGGTAGGCCCTAGCTTGGATGATTCGGCCACTAGGCTTGACACGAAGCTGCCACGTGGCAGCTCAGGGGTGCGCCCTGATCTTAACCTGTCGCGGCTCGCGTAAGACTAGGAGAGTGTCTTCGCGGCCCGCCAGAAACCTTTAAAAAGTGTTTTTATTTTATTTTTATAGAATTAAAGGTATTAAGGGCTATTTATTGTATACGGGGTGTATTTTAAGACATATAGGGATATTCTAAATATATTAGGGGTGTCGGAAATATTTTTAGGAGTGTTATTATATAATTCTTTAATCATTCCTTTTAAACCTTCAGCATCGTCCTTTAATGCTGTTTCCTGTGCCATTCTAATTTGCTCATTTAAATCTATCTGCAGATTTAATCTGAGGGAGCGTACTCGTTTCGGCTTTTCATGATACTTTCGACTTAAAGCATCAGCTACTACATTAGCTTTTCCAGTATGATACTGGATATCACAATCATAGTCACTAAGAACTTCCATCCAGCGTCTCTGTCTCATATTTAATTCTTTTTGCCCAAAAATATATCTTAAACTCTTATGATCGGTGAAGACAACAAATGTATTTCCATATGAATAGTGTCTCCAATTCTTAAGGGCAAAAATTATGACTCCTAACTATAGATCAGGGGTTGTATAATTTTCTTCATGATTCTTAAGTTGTCTAGAGGCATAAGCTATAACCTTTTGACGTTTCATTAACACACATCCATATCCTAACTTAGACGCATCACAATAGACTATAAAGTTTTCAGTTCCTTCTGGTAATGCAAGTATGGGTGTGTTGGTTAACCTTTGCTTAAGAATCTTAAAAGCTTCTTCCTGTTTGCATGTCAGTTTGGTTAATGGAATGGCTATTCTAGAGAAATCTCTGATAAATCGTCTATAATATCCTGCTAGTCCAAGAAAACTTCGTACTTCTGTTGGCGACTCAGGGATTTTCCATTTAGTAATCACCTCGATTTTTGTGGGATCCACATGAATTCCTTCATGATTAACCAGATGTCCAAGGAATTGCATTTCTTCTAACCAGAATTCACATTTGGAGAATTTGGCATAAAGCTTCTCTTTTCTCAACAATGTCAGAAGTGTATGCAGATGCGTTGCATGTTCCTCTTTACTCTTCGAGTAAATTAGAATATCATCTATAAAAACAATTATGAATTTATCTAGGTATGGTTACATATCCTGTTCATCATGTCCATAAATGCGGCTGGGGCATTGGTTAAACCAAATGGCATGACAGTAAATTCATAATGACCGTATCTTGTTCTGAAAGCAGTTTTAGGAATATCCTCTTTCTGTACTGTCAGTTGATGATATCCTGAGCGTAAGTCGATTTTAGAAAAGAATCGAGCTCCTTGAAGTAGATCAAACAGATCATCGATTCTCGATAGTGGGTACCGATTCTTAATCGTAACCTTGTTCAATTCTCGGTAATCCATGCACATACGCATCGATCTGTCCTTCCTTTTAACAAATAACACCGGTGCTCCCCACGGTGATGAACTTGGTTGTATAAAATTTTGTCAAGAAGTTCATCCAATTGTTTCTTTAGTTCCTGCATTTCCGTTGGTGCTAATCGATATGGTGCTTTGGTAATCGGTGTTGTCCCTGGTATTAGGTGAATCCTAAATTCAACCTCTCTATCAGGCGGTAATCCAGGTAACTCTTGTGGAAAAACGTCTGAGAATTTAGATACTACAGGAATATCTTTTAATTCTTTTCCTCTAGTATTAATGATTATAGAAATCATATATACTATTGCTCTTGTTCTTGCATAACTTGTAGCTTTCATCACAGAGATGAACTTCGTTGATCTGGTTGGCTTATCTCCTTTAATTGTGATCTTTTCACCACTTGGTGTACTTACTTGTACTGACTTTTGATCACATAAAATACTAGCATGATTGGCTACCAACCAATCCATTCCTAATACAACATCGAATCCAGCTAGATTCATTGGGCAAAGGTTAGTAAAGAAATGATGGTTCAGGATTTCTATTCTTGCTTCCTGCAAGATCTCACTAATCTTAATGGATTCTCCATTGGCTGTCTCCACCAGACAATCTTGTTGAAGTTTGGTTAAGGGTTGATCAAGAAATTTGTAGAAAGAAGTATTGATAAAACTTTGATTTGCACCAGAGTCGAATAATACTTTGGCAAATATGTTGTTAACTAAAAACGTACGGGCAATCACATCTGGAATCATCTTGGCTTCCTCAGCTGTCAGAACAAATGCTCTGGCATTTTTCTTGGGAGTTTCAGTTGTCTTAGCCTTGTTGGTTGTTGCTAGAGCTAGTTTCAGACAACTTGGTTTGATATGCCCAGTTTCTCCACAATTGTAGCATATCCTATTGCTAGGTTTTGATCGACATTCTTCTTCCTTATGTCCGAGTTTCTTGCAAAAATTGCAAAACCTTGCACACCTTTCATAATGCTTCTTTTTACAAGTCTTGCAGTAAGGTATAGAGGAAGAACCTGTTCCTTTTCCACTGCTGGGATTTCCGTAGCGGAATTCCTAGGTAAGTCTTTGAGCTAAGTTCTTTCTCTGGTTTTCCTCTTGTGTACGCACCAATTCATCAGTCAGGGTATTGGCTAGCTCTACTGCTTCTTCTATAGTTTGTGGTCTAGCTGTCCTGACTACGTGTCTATTCTCACTAATTAATCCCCAAACATAACGGGAGATTAACACTTGCTCAGGTGAGGCTAAGCTTGGCACTTACAGTGTTGACATCAGGATTATCCGTATACATTTGTTTTTCAGGTTTCATAAAATTCCATGTCACCTGCCCAACCATCGCTACAATATTAAAAAACAATTAATAAGATGAACCAATCTATCTATCTCTCTCTACAGCAATTAGGGTATTAAATGGCTGAATGTCTTCATCACCCTAAACCATAACAAACACTCAACCACCCCCAAAATCAAACACACAAATCAAAAGATATACACAAAATACCAAAACCCTAAACAATATGAGACATAAATGATTACCTGCACGACAACTGCTGTAGAAGATAATGCCAACCCATTACTGATGACAATTGCAGCAGGTCCTGGCAGTCCGCATACAATATGAGCAACTAATCCCACCACAACAGTTGTCACCAACACCTGTATCAGCGTATCACCAACAAAAATTAAAATAAACAGTAGCACAACACAAAATGTATAGACCAGATTATTTGTAGTTACCTGAGCAGAACCCAATCCAAAAACGTATTTCTTCATGGAACTCAGCCTTTCAACAGAAAGCTGTGAACAATAACAATACACAGTTTCAAGTTTCAACTCATGTAATACAAAAGAATAATGAAATTAGACTTATTTTCACACTCAAATTCGGTCAAATCATCTGCTAACAAACAACTGTAAACTCAAATTCTAAAAAATAATCAACAGAAATTTAAACGTATCCAGATCCAGCCGTCACCCAACCTAACAAATTTCGCAAGAATCAACTCCTGTTCCAAATACAGTATCTAAAAACCATAAACACACAAATCAATCACTTAACACATACCTTAACATGCGGAACTACAGAAGTTTCCAATCATGTAACTTCCTTGCACGAAACCGACAGGCGGAACGTTTTCGGAGTGGAACCGAGATAACCTAGGGTTTGAAAGAGAACTCATCTTGTTTTCTCTTGCTGCATTTCCAGCCAGCTCCAAAACCTAATTTCAAATTGTATAAAAAATTATTATAAACCTTTACCCTCAAACAATAAAAACCCACTTGAAGTTATGTGGAACTTGACGGAAGTCACCTCAAATCAACCTTTTTCTATTTTAGCAGACAATACAACTCTACATCTCCTATTAGGCCACCAGACATCTCCAGAGCAGAAACAGAGGCATAGCGATAGTCACCATAGCGATAGTCACCGCAATGATAGTCAACAGTCGCACACATGCAGACGAATGGGGTTTCAGTCACCACAGCGATAGTCAACAATCGCACCCCAAGTGGTGGCCAGGGTTTTCCGTTTCAGGTATTATCAGCAGAAACCTATGGTGACGGCGGTTAGGGTTTCACTACAGTGATGAAGATGGCTTCAAGAAAGCCAAGACTCGAAAAGTACAACAAAACGATGTGGCTCAGATCTACCAGAAATCATGGCTGCAAGGTGGGTTGTAGGTCAAACCCTACCATCCGCCATCATTGCCATGCCAAAATCAACTGGTAAAAGACTTTTGAGATCATCATAGCCGAGTGACAGAACCATCGGACTTCTTTGCCGAATACATTCTTCAACTTGAAGCTTTTTGAATACAGAAGAAAGAGAAACCCTAGAAATCGCCAGAAGTGAGAAGAGAGAAGCAAGAGAGAAATGAAGCTCGTAATTTGAATTGAGAAGAAAGAGAGAGTTGATTTGATTAGCTCTGATGATGTGCATTAAATGGCCATACAACTCCCCATGCAATTCAAATTTGCCTCCTAAAAAATTTAGTTTGTATATATTAAAAGAATCTGATTTTAATATTTATATATAATAAATAAATCGTAATTATGACATGAGCGAGGACTATGTGGCATACCTAAGAAGTTGACATGTAAGCAAAGTGAGGTTATCATCTAAGCTCCTTTAATAGAGAGTATAGATTATATTTTAGCTCCTCATCTTATTAGTTTTAACATAACTATGGGTAATTAATTACATTTTCCTCCACCACAACAAACTTATAATTCTTTTACGTATTCTTGTCATATCTTATAAATTATAATATTTAAAAAAACCCAAAAGTAGGCGCGTGACATGAATTCTTTCGTATAAAAAAAGCCTAATAGCTGCGCCACATAACACAACAAGCAAATCAGGTGCGCGTTAAGGTTTAAGGCCAAACCATAAAAATCACTATTTTAACAGGCAGAGCAAATAGGTCCTAACATTTATAGTCCAGAGCTACAACCACTCGCGCCCGCGCATGGAAGAAGCACTGGATTGGATGGACTAGAAGGGGTATGGTCCCAAATCCTGCGCCGGCTACATGATGATACGCTTAGGTCGCGCGTAAGGAACTATACCCAAATCAGACGTAATTTGCACTTAAGCCATTTTCAGTCAAAATGGCGCGAGCTTAAGCAGCGCAAGCATCATGGTGCCAGCAAGATAACTCAAAATAGTACAAGTAGTATGAACGTCAGAGCAGGTGACCAATAGGCGCACGATAGGCTGTGCTCAGCAACGGCTCACGATGAACAATCTTGCAGGGGACAAGAAATACACCAGGACGCTGATGTGTCACCAATCACCGCGCGCCAACCATTGCTCCATGATCTCCATTTAACTGACAGACATGACACCAAGGACAACTGCGAGAACACAAGGATCCAATCAGTGTTCGCCAATTTCCCATTTGCCTGCAACTAACGACCGTGTCTGATGAGACAAATAGGATATTCCTTATCAGGCCCAAGGCCCATCAGGCCATCTCTCTGATCACTCTCTTCGGCTATAAATAGAGGACTTCATCTTCAGGTTTAAGTATCGATGTCTTGCTCTCTCACTTAATACACACACTTATTATCCTCAAAGCAAGTTCTTATTCTCACGCTAGAAGGTGGTTACAAGGAGACCATCCCCCCCCCCCCCCAATCCTCCTCCTTGTAACAAGCTTCACGATGTTGTCTTATTTTGCAGGATCTCACAGCAATCAATCGAGATAGAAAGAATATTAACCACAAGTTAACCTACGGATTAACTTGGTGTTTCTTCATGATGTGCATGTTTTTAGTTACGTGTTCATATGGTTTTTTAACGAAATCGAGTTATGAATAATAAAGTACAAGTGATCAAGCCACAAACATACATGTTATCAAATTTATCTTACATTTAACTTTTTTATTTTTTTTGAAATAGATCGTGGATCGAAACCGACCAACCTCCCATCACATAGTGAGGCCGAACTGATTCCGGCTGAACAATCAAAGTGAAGAGTTTTTTTTTTTTTTTTTTTTTTGTATCTTAACCTAGAACGAGTGCATGTAACATGCCAATGTCGTAACGAAACGAACGAAACTGGTTACGAACAATATTGTTACCGATATTTGTTTCTACGGTTTTCGATTAATGCAAAACACATGTCGATATCTTTTTAGGTATATGACGACTTTATTTTTTGGTTTTCCTCTTTCAGTTTTTAAGTTGTTACACCAAGTGTCAATATCGTACGATGCCATAATAACCGAACCAATGTCGACCAACTTCTCGCCACAACGCATAGGGAACTTTTAATATTTTTTCAAATAAGTATTATAAATATCTTAACAAAAACTATAATGACAATCATAAAAATAAAATAAAATAAAATAAATTTGAATAGGTTGTTTACATGAATTTATTCCGCACTCTATTAATATAGAAGAGCCTATTTCTACAAAAGTAAAAAGTTGACACCATTTGTTTACAAAATAAAATCTTCCGTGGAAAGCAACATGTTTTCAAAAAGTTTGTAAATAAGTCATGGTATGTTGCTTGAAATGTATATATGTGGAGGAGTGAGGTGACACATGTACTTCAAGTCTTCAATGTGTGTCTATAAAAGGAACATCCCAACTGGTGTTGAGAAAAGGTGCTTCATATTACTGTAAGCAAAGATTCACTAACATATTTTTTTAAAACTTCTTTAAAACACACCTTCGATCCAAACCGGTAAAAGGCCAAAAAATTCCCCAACATAATTATACATATCTATGGAGAACCAAAGAATTAGACGGAGATATGAACCGAGTTCAGTGGTGAGGAAAGTAGCATGGACTCCCGAAGAGGATAAGCTTCTCAAGGATTGTGTGGAGAAATTTGGCTAAGGAAAATGGCACCTTGTTCCTCTAAGAGCAGGTTAAACATATCCGTGTTCAAAATGTTTTCCTCGTTTCATCAATATTTTATTTTAGAAATGGGTATGTTTGATTTTTTTTAGAAATAAGTATTTTAAAGAGTAAATTGCCATTTTAGTCCCTGAGTTTTGTCCAAATTTGCCATTTTAGTCCAAATTATTTTTTTTGCCTCTGGGTCCCTGACTTTTCCCTTTTGTTGCCATTTTGATCACATACACTAACTCCATCCAAAAACTCCATCTTTAACCAGGGGTATTTTGGGGATTTTCATTTTAAATGTTTTCAATTGCCATTTTGATCCAATTCCAAAAAATCAAAAAAATTCTAAAAAATAATAAAAATTCTAAAAAATCATAAAAATTCTAAAAAATCCAAAAAAATCCGTTTCGGCGCGAACCGTTTCGGCGCGAACCGTTTCGAACCCGAACCGTTTCGACGCGAACCGTTTCGACCCGTACTGTTTCGAGCTGAACCGTTTCTACGCGAACCGTTTCGACCTGTACTGTTTCGACCCGAACCGTTTCGAGCTGAACCGTTTCGACGCGAACCGTTTCGACCCGTACCGTTTCGAGCTGAACCGTTTCGAAGCGAACCGTTTCGAGCCGAACCGTTTCGAGCTGAACCGTTTCGAACCGAACCGTTTCGAACCGAACCGTTTCGAACCGAACCGTTTCTAGCTGAACCGTTTCGAACCGGACCGTTTCGAACCGGACCGTTTCGAGCTGAACCGTTTCGAGCTGAACGGTATGAGCAGAACCGTTTCGAGCTGAACCGTTTCGAGCCGAACCGTTTCTAGCAGAACCGTTTCGAACCGAACCGTTTCGAGCTGAACCGTTTCGAGCTGAACCGTTTCGACGTGAATCGTTTCGACCCGTACCGTTTCGACCCGAACCGTTTCGAGCTGAATCGTTTCGACGCGAATCGTGCCTCGAAACGGTACGGGTCGAAACGGTTCGGGTCGAAACGGTACGGGTCGAAACGGTTCGGGTCGAAACGGTACGGGTCGAAACGGTTCGGGTCGAAACGGTACGGGTCGAAACGGTTCAGCTCGAAACGGTTCGGTTCGAAACGGTACAGGTGGAAACGGTTCGCGTCGAAACGGTTCAGCTCGAAACGGTTCGGTTCGAAACGGTTCAGCTCGAAACGGTTCGGTTCGAAATGGTTCAGCTCGAAACGGTTCGGCTCGAAACGGTTCAGTTCGAAACGGTTCAGCTCGACACGGTTCAGCTCGAAACGGTTCGCGTCGAAACGGTTCAGCTCGAAACAGTACGGGTCGAAACGGTTCGCGTCGAAACGGTTCGGGTCGAAACGGTTCAGCTCGAAACGGTTTGGGTTCGAAACGGTTCACGCCGAAACGGATTTTTTGTATTTTTAGAATTTTTTAGAATTTTTATGATTTTTTAGAATTTTTATTATTTTTTAGAATTTTTTGGAATTTTTTTGATTTTTTGGAATTTTTTTGATTTTTTGGAATTGGATCAAAATGGCAATTGAAAACATTTAAAATGAAAATCCCCAAAATACCCCTGGTTAAAGATGGAGTTTTTGGATGGAGTTAGTGTATGTGATCAAAATGGCAATAAAAGGGAAAAGTCAGGGACCCATAGGTAAAAAAAAACTATTTGGACTAAAATGGCAAATTTGGACAAAACTTAGGGACTAAAATGACAATTTACTCTATTTTAAAATATATGTTTGAATTAATTGGAGGATATCTTTCTCTAAAGATTTATGAAAACTAGTGTTTTTCAATGACGCGCGTTGCGCGAAAGGCATTGGTGTTTTCGACCGACATCATTCTTCAAACGATTCGAGATAAACGATGCGTAACCAGCCATTTCTGGCATCGTGGAGTGTATTATAAAGGGAGCAATTGGACGATTGGATGTTGGGCTAGGTGTTTCTTGGAATGCCCACGGATTGTTCGGGTCAAAACCACGATTATGAGGATTCATTTTTCGTGTTGTGGTTGGATGAGAATTTTTTTAAAAAATAAGATAGAGATGATTATAGAAGAGGCGGAGTAGTTGTGGTAAAAAAAAATGAATAGAAGTGTGAGTATTTATAGTGCATAAATTTTTTTTAAACACATAGCCGTTGGCCAACGGCTAGCCCAAACGGCTAGTTGCCTTGGCCAATGAGATCCCGCCATGTCATCTTGATAGCCCCGTCCAACGCCCGGGCTGAAACCCCCGCCCAAGGGGCCACGCTGAAACCCAAGCCCACCCGGGATGGTGACTTGGGCGTTTGTACCCAACCCACGCCACAACCCCCGCCCAAGGGGCCACGCCGAAACCCAAGCCCACCCGAGTGGTGACTTGGGCGTTTGTACCCAACCCACGCCACAACCCCCGCCCCATACCCCATATTGTAAAAAAATGAATAGAAGTGTGAGTATTTATAGTGAATAATTTTTTCTAAACACATAGCCGTTGGCCAACGGCTAGCCCAAACGGCTACTTGTCTTGGCCAATGAGATCCCGCCATGTCATCTTGATAGCCCTGTCCAACGCCCGGGCTGAAACCCCCGCCCAAGGGGCCACGCCGAAACCCAAGCCCACCCGGGGTGGTAACTTGGACGTTTGTACCCAATTCACGCCACAACCCCCACCCCATACCCCATATTCTAATATGCCATAAATTAACTGTTCATTTAGTTTTATTTTTATCATTATATAATATAAATATAAATATAAATATAAATATAAATATAAATTTTATCATATATAAATGTTTGTACCGTCCATGCTTCTGGTAGCATCTCCATAAGCATTTAATTTTGTTTTACTCTAAATAACACAAAAAATATGTAATATTTTATATACTCATCGCTTTATAGCCTAGTGAAATTTTGGAAATGGGATATGGCTTTAGAACCAATAGGTCATGTGTTTGATTCCTACAAGGGGGGGTTTTCCCCTATTTATTGGGTTTCCTCCTGAATTGGTATATGGGGATTTTATGCATAGTGGAGATGGATATGATCGAGTGGTTCCGTTGGTAGCACAATGATACTCCAGTGGTCTGTCAATAATTCAAATTTATCGTTCAAAAAAATCTAATATTTTATATACAAGGTTTTGTTTTGTTTGGTTCTTTACTAGATATAAATTTCCTTAACATTCGAGGTGTATCCAAAATAACGTATTAAAACGATAACTTTTCTTTGTTTTGTAGGCTTAAACCGATGCAGAAAGAGTTGTAGGCTACGATGGTTGAATTATCTAAGACCAAATATAAAAAGAGGAGATTTTGAAGAAGATGAAGTTGACCTCATACTTAGACTTCACAGGCTTCTAGGCAACAGGTAAAGTAAAGAATTTAAACATATAAAAGACATACCACACTTGTTTTTTATCAAGTGAAAGGTCAATCAATATATGTGGGGTTTAGCTAAACATGCTCACCCACTCGTCCCCGCACCCTACTTAACAAAATCCGATGTGAGAAGGATATTATTTTTCTGATGGGGAAGTAGGGCCGTTCAAATCGCTCGCCGCTCGTCGCTCGCTCGACGCTCGTTCGGAAATTGCTCGAAAAATGCTCGTTCGATTTGACGCTCGGTTGTAAACGAGCTGCTCTGCTCGGTTCGGTTTGTAAACGAGCCAAGCATGAGTAAAGGTCCGCTCGGCTCGGTTCAACTCGAATTATTATTTTAATTAGTATATATATACATCTACATATACACATACCTCTATAAACATGTATATACACGCATATATGTATATATATACAAAAATAAATTGTACATATATACACACACATACACCTATATATATACACACACTTACACATACATATATACTAAAATATAAATTAAATAAAATTTATAGTTTTGTATGTACCAATCTATTAGATTTTGGTCAACTATATACAAATTTACAATTATATCTATATGTACTAGCCCAACCACGCCAATAAAAAATTAAAATCAAGACTAAAAGTTAAACCCTAAACCGATAAACGACAGTATGTTCATCATCTCAATGTTTCATGTCGTTACCCTAAGTCGATCGTCTCTTGCTCTCAACGTAATTGTTCGTGCAATATGATCATCGTCTCGTCAGCCACAACATTGTTATTCATATGAAAAATATTATGCCATGAAAGGTGCATGTTTTTAAAGACATTAAAAGTTGAGAGCCAACATTGTCACTATCTCTCTCAGCAAATTTAAATTGGGTGAAACGGTTGTCCAAATTGCTCGAACTTCGCTCGACGCTCGCTCAGAATTTTTACTGCTCGAAAAATGCTCGCTTGATTTGATGCTCGGTTTTAAATGAGCCGCTCCGCTCGGTTCGGTTTGTAAACGAGCCAAGCATGAGCAAAGGTCCGCTCGGTTCGGCTCGGCTCGTGAACAGCCCTATGGGGAAGGGCCACTATGTTTTGTAAGAGGGAGTACGTTCTATAACACCCATATATGCATGCAAGCCCACTATTAAAAAATAATTTCTCGCTTACATGATACGTTTATTTGAGGGGGTTACGTTTAGCCATACCCTTAATGTACGAGTTATATAGAACGTCGGAGATTAAACTGGATTTTAATTTTAGATGGGCATTGATTGCGGGGAGGATACCAGGAAGAACTGCAAATGATGTGAAAAACTACTGGAACACACATCTCAAATCACGTCCCAAACAAGACAAAGAACAACTTAAAGATGGTGAACCGTCAAAGCATACCATGGTCACAGTTATTAAGCCTCAACCACATACCATTTCTAAAGCTTTAAAGGTTTACCCGCATATTACTTCACATGACACCCATAACTTGATAACATCATCAAATGTTGACGGTAGCAACAATGCATTTAATATCTCCCCTGACGTAGTCTCATCGCCCATGTTATCTTTAAAGGAAATAGGTGATGAAGTCGGGTGGTCTTTCAGTGGGTTTTCAACAGAGGGGAATGGTTTAGATCTTGCCGCGCAAATAGATGGCCAAAACGGTTTGTTTGATTTCTCCATAGACGATGTTGTCATGTTGGATCTTCTTGATGGAGAACAATTGTGATTCTAATCACTAAATAAGTCCAATTTATATTAAAATGGTTACTATCTGTTAGACCACCTTATGTCAAATGTCATGTGAAATGTTTGTAATCCCTGAATAATGCATTCATGCAATACAAAACCTACATGTTTGATGCTTTAAGAAGCAAACCCGACAAAAATTTTGTATCATTATATTGTTTAACTAGGCTAATGCCCGCGTTACACGCGGCTTCAACCAAAAACTTATTATTTTTATTCAAATTTAATACTATCTAAAAAGACACGGCTTGAATAACAAAAACAATAAAATTAATAAAAGTGTAACGAAGTTTAATGATTGAAAATACATATCCTGACATACAGTTTTGGATTTTACATCAACTGGGCTCCGATTTATCATCGTTCTATAAGAACACCCCAGAAAAGAATGAAAAAAATTGGTAGCTTAACAAACAGATACAGGTCACAGCTAGAAAGATCCTTAGGAAGAAGTGGCATGATATTATCACAATATGGTAGCATCTTGTCATCCAAAGCCCGACATATATAAATAGTCAGTACTGATAATTTAAGAATGAGTGAATTTCAAGGATTGTCCTTTATCTTTATACCCATTCTCAGGCGCTGCCCTTTTATGTTCAAAATTGACGAGTTTTATTCTTTATGTTTTCATATCATACATGTTTTGTCCTTTAAGCTTAACCCAGTTAGTTTTTTTAGTTAAATTTGGTCGTATACTTTGCACATGAGGGCATTTTTGTCAATTCAAAGGTAAGTTCAACAGCAGATTTACAGCTCAAAGCTTCTGCAACCTTTGAATTGACAAAAATGCCCTCATGTGCAAAGCACAAGACCAAATTTAACTTGAAAAAACTAACTGGATTAGGCCTAAAGGACAAAACGTGTATGATATGAAAACATAAAGGACAAAACTCGTCAGTTTTGAACATAAAGGACAACGTCTGAAAATGGGTATAAAGATGAAGGATAATCCTTGAAATTCAATTATTTAACGACTGTAATAAAACTTAGCTATAATTTTTGAATTATACATTCACTCATGAGTAAAAACCGGTTTCTAATTGTTGTAAGACAACTACATTTCCAAATTAATTACATCTTTGAGAAAAAAGTCAAATCATAAGCAAACCAAATCTAATTTCTAAGAATATTTCGAACAAATCCATTACAATTCCTTCTTGACCAAACATGGCTACACTTCCAAGGGTCAAATATTGAGCATGCTCAACCTGGAAAAAAAAGGAGGTAGTAGTCCGAAAAAAATATCTATAAACTATCATTACTCATATCAAAAAAATTTACATTCGTATACCCACAAACTCCAATCCTTCTTTGCCCTTAATGGAAATAAATCATTTATTGATGTTTGAATATGTGATGATATTTCTTTACCCACAAAAACCCGAACAACCTGACCCGAATAACCCGAAACTTGAAACCCGAATAAAAACCCGAACATTAGTTGCCTTTTTTATAGATACGATCTGATTTGGAGTGTTTTGTATTTGAAACATTAAGTTTTGAGATTTTTGAATATTATCATACCATACTATTAAATAATGTTTGAATATGTGATGATATTTTTTTAACAACATGATATATATATATATATATATGATGATATTTTCTAAAAAAACATTCTTTTTTTCAATTTACATCTAAACTCGAAAACCGAACAACCCGACCCGAACTAACCCGAACAACCCGAACTTTAAATGGGTTGGTTATCGGGTCATTTTTTCCTAACCAAAAACCCGAACAACCGGACCTGAAAAACCCCAAAACCCGAAAAAATAACCCGAAGAACACCCTTACTTAAAACACATCTCAATTGCTCCATCTAATGTCCGTTGTCAAGAAGCATTAGCATTGCCGGATTATTCGCAAAAGCGTTTAAAATGTGCCTGAAAGAAATGCCAAAAATTAAATAAACAACCGGTTTCAAAAATTTCATTTTTATAAAATTTGGCTAAAGCATTTTGAACAACTTGATTCCTCTTTTGATTATAAATTGACAGAGATATTACTTGAAACAAACTTATATAAGGTAAAAAGGAACTTATGATGTAAAACACCTAATTCACGCAATCTCAATTTGCTTAATATATCAAGTGTCACAAAAGTCTCATATTACCATCTTAATCTAGTTTTAATCTATCTAATTTACTAAGAAATTACAATAGATATATAGAAACACTAAACATAAATTGAAAACTAAAATCAACATTACCTTGAGGCTTGAACTCTGGAAGTTGGAACTGTTAATATCAACCAACACCTGAATTGTTAGAAGCTAGGAGTGTAGGATCGTTGTGTGACCCAAACGAGTCGTTCAGAAGAGATCTCGTCCAATACGAAAGGCGGAAACAGACGTATCGGAGTCATTTCAGCTGATTTGCACAAAGAATCACTTTAACTATCTCTTGTATTGATTTGATGACGATTTACAGCCTGGCGATACTTCGGCAGAGCTTCGCTACCGGAATCCAAACGTTACAAATGAAATGAACAAGACACATATATATAGCTGATCCACTTCGCATGAAACTGCAATGACCAGTTCGTGCGAACTGGCCACTTCACATGAACTGGTCAGTTCGTGTGAAGTTGTTGTTTCAGCTTAGTTTCCCGTTTTCCTAGAACTATGTGACTTGATCTATCAATTCTATTACAAGACTCGATACAAGACGAAGTCGACAGACATATGCACCAACAGACTCCCCCTTGGATGTTGACGAAGTCTTCGGTGTCGAGTCTTCAGTATGTCAAATCTTCAGTCTTTATCAGTCTTCTCGCTCTCTTCAAAGTATTCTCCATTGTACGCATCCTCAATCTCTATCTCTATCTCTCTCTTTTCCTCTTTCTCTCCCAGCATCTCAATCTTGGCTCTATCCTTTTTCAGCATTAGCAGCTTCTTTCTTGAACACAGTTCCAGGATCAGAAACTGGCTTTAAAGTCTTCAGACTCCCCCTTTCGATAAGCTGGGATCGTAGTCTGGAATAGCTCTCGTTCTAGTATTGAAACCTGGCTCAAACTCTGTTCATCACGCTTTGCAGCTTTCACAAGTTCAGGAATGTTTCCTGGCTCTCCGTAGCCACAGGATCTAGAACCTGGCTAGAATCTGCATATCCTTAGGAGTCGAAACCTAGCTGCTTCTACCTACACAATCTCTACCAAAAAGTAAGATTTTAAAATTCAACAATTTTAATCTCTGCTTACCACTTGAAAAAGCAAACTCATCTATCATTTGTAAGAATACCATTTTTCTAAACAAACTCTCCCAAACCTGTAGTTCATCATGTTTAGCACTTGGAATTTTGAAAATCAGCTTTTCAACATCAGTTGTCGAAAATAAGATGAAATAAAATCTTTTTGGATTTTTTCAAAACTTTATACTAAAACACTATCTTTTTGGGTTTTTGTTTTAATGAAAAGCAGTAAAGAAATATTTACAAACAATATTTTTGTGAGTTTGTGTAAGAGGATCATATCAGTTTATGAGACAAATCACTAACACCGTTAAGCTTTAAACATTTTAAGTTCTAAACGATTCACTTAGATTGTCGGTATACTGATCCACTTAAATTTTCACACAAAGTTCAACTGTTTCGAGATACGAATTTAGTGTTTTAAGCACTAAACTTATTCGCGTGTCCCACCTCAGAATATACTCCCGTATCCAGACTTCTATATTCAGTCTTACAGGTGAATGTACACTAATGATATCTGTAAACGGGTAATGCGAGACCATGAGAGCTCAGGTTAGAACTTCCGTTCAGACAAAAAGATGATGGCTCGTCTTTAGGTGTGTCCCGTTTGGGGATCTTTTCTTCAACAACATATGATTAGCATTTTTCAATGTTTCATTATTTTTTATGTTGAGGGTAGGCTTTATAATTAATGAGTAAAAACCCCAGATATCATCACGCACAAAGACCTAGTATGTCAGAAATAGAAAATCTTTCAAACAAGATTTCAGGGGTTACCTATATATCCGAGAGATGTTCCCCACGAGATAAGTAAGTATTCGATTTTAGGTTTATATCTCGAAAACAATCTACTGAATGAGTAAAAACCTACTGACATATCATCAGTGAGACCGTTTATCACATTTGACTTTCCAAATCTTTAGCGTGCTGTGATAGTCCACCGATGTACTATCATTTCCTCTTTTTCACAACAAAACTCATTTTTGAATTTTTTTCAATGTTTTTGGTTTTTTAGATTTTATCATGTTTTTGGATTTTTCAAATTTCCGAAATTTCTAAAATTTTTACTCCCCCTAAAATCAATAATATGTTTCAATTTTTGATTTTCAAGGAAAATTTGAAAATAAACTGTACAAATAAAATGACAAACTGATTTGAATTGCTTCAATTCGCCATCCACTTGGCTTAAACAATCAGAACTCCCCCTGACAACAAACTATTTTCCCATTTTTCAAAACACTTAAGTTTGTTTTAATCAAAATGGTTTTTCCGGAAAATTAGTTTTGTTGAAACCACTTATAAGATCGGGGATAAAAGCGTCATTTTGTTCTTTCAACCAATTTGTATAAAAGTTAAATCAAGTTCAACTTAATGACCTTGATAAACCACTTGTGAATGAAAACCCCTTATTTTCATTAACCACTTGTAGGTTCACTTATCAACAATACCATTTGTAAATTGAAATATGACAATTTTCAATTTAGAGAAAGATGCCGATTCATGCTCCACGATTACCAACTTGGGAGCTCCGGCAAGTCAGGATTTTTATTCATAGAGATTCTCCCAAACCTGACGGTCCTTGGGAGATTCCGAGTTATCATCACTCGGTTTCTAACATTTCTTTTTCTTTTCATAAAATTCCTTTACCCCTTTGACCTTCCCGTCAACCATTTTTCCAAAAATATTTTGAACTTTGGGGTTAAAGGCTTCTTCAACATCAAATTCTTTCTTTTCAGAAAAAAATTGATTTGAAATCTCAACTTTTCCAACTTTTTGTTAAAAATTTTCAGTCCGTAATGGTGGAAAGTTTGCGTCATCCAATGGCGGAACTAAATTTTCACTTTTTAGCTCAACCTGTGGCTCCTCTGACTTTGACGAGTCAGATTCATCGCCAGAAAATAGCTCCTCTAATTTTGACGAATCAGAATCATTGCTAGAACTATCATCTGATTTCTTAACAACCCACTTTTGGTTGTTAAGCTTCACTTTTTCTTTTGTAAAAACTTTTTGAACACTCACCAACCTCAAATTTTGAATTTTGGAAAACTTTAAATTGTTTGGTTGGTGATTCATTCTCAACCATCTTTTCTTTCAGTTTTTTAGAGACTTCCTGTTTTGTGTTGGTTGCCTTTGGATAGTTCAAGGCAATATGACCAACTACTTTGTATTGATAACAGGTTCTCGTCTCCTTTTTCTAAACAGCATCATTCTTCATTCCTTCTTGCTTCTTAGCAAGGAATTCTTTGTTCGATTGCTTTCAGAATGAGCTCTTTTCTTCTTCTTCCGAACTTGATCCTAAAACAAATACAGTTTTTGATTTATAAATTTTCTCATTTTTATGATTTTCTGGTGGAATAAAACCTAAACATTTCTTTTTGAAATTACCGTTATGGTTTGGTTTCTTTTGATAACCAGAACCAGAACTGTAACCTTTTTTCTTGTTTAACCTTTGTTGAACTCTTGAGGTGTACTTTTTAGGTTTTTCAGTAAGATTTACATCTTTTATTTCAGAAATATTAATTTCTGTTAATTTGAAAACCTTGTTGATCATTTCAGTTTTAACACCTCTTATTGGAAATTCCTCATCAGAAAATAATTTGTCAGAATCATTCAAAGTATATGCTACTTTAAATGTTTCGTCATTCAAATTATTCTTTGACAACAGAAATTCTTTATTGTCAACCCTTTTGCCCTTTTTGACAGTTGGACTTGAAATGTCGGACTTTGACTCTAACATTGACCCCTTGGTTTCATCTTTATCCAACACCTGATCGACCACTTTCTTTATTAACTCAGACTCATGATCAGTGTCAGACGATGTGAAAGTGATGTGTGCGAGGTGTTATATATATTAGGTATATATTTTAAGCCCTTTTTACACTTTTTAGCCAAGTTTTAAATTTATAAAACACGATATTTACTAACACTAAACACACATATGGGCAAGTGCACCCATCGTGGACGTAGTATAGTGTTGGTAAGATACCGAGGTCGTCCAAGGACACAAGAGCTTTTAGTACCGGTTTATCCTCAACGTCTAATCAAATCAAAATGTTAGAAAAAGATTTTTAAACTAAGAAAATAAAACTAACTAAAATGCTGAAAAATAAAATAAAAGTAAAAACAAATAGACAAGATGAATCACTTGGATCCGACTTGTGTGTAGTGTAACCTTTGATTATTTTCGCACTTTTGCACTTGTTTAAGAGATTATTTTAGTTATTGTAGTAGGCCCCTCTTTTGAAGGCGACGTTACCCTCAACCCAGTAGTTTGAGTCAGCAAGGATACAATCCTAAAGGGGTCGGATTATTGAAAGATAATTAATTAAGTTATTAATGCATAATGTGGTAGGCCCCTCTTTTGAAGGCGACGTTACCCTCGGCTAAGTAGTTTGAGTCAGCAGGGATACAGTCCTAAGAAGCCGGGTTAAAGTTTTAATAGTAGTTTAACTTATGAGGGGATCAAAGAGTTTGGACCCCCGCCATCCAATACCCTTGGATATTGAAGGAGGTCCTACTAAATTTGACCCAGGTCCTTTGAAGGATCTATACACTGAACAATGGCAAGACTCTTACCAAACCGTTCCCTTAACCCCCGACCAGGTAGCCAACATACCTCCATATAGACCGTGGAGATATGAATGGTGAAAATCTTTTATTTTATATAGACAGTAAAATAATGCCAAGATACCACGGACAAACGATAAGGAAGAATCACCTTCAACATAAGAAACTAGTAATTAAAGTCATTAATACAAAACCAATTAAAAAGTGCAAAAGATTAAAAATAAAAAGTATTACACTAAACACTTGTCTTCACCAAGTGATGTAAGAGACTTAGGCAAACATGGCCTTTGATTGTCAAGAACTCTTACGATCAATCTTGGATCCCAAGACGACTCACACACTCTATGATGGACAATGGATGATGGTGGTGGATGATGGTGTTGTGATGGTGGTGGGTGGTGGGTGGTGGGTGAAGTGTGAGAGAGGTGGTGTGCCAAGGGATGAGTTGCAAGAGCTCCAAACACTCCTATTTATAGGCTGAACAGAAGCTCGGGCACGGCCCCGTGTCCATCTGACTCTCTCTCTCTCTTCATTAATTGTAATTCGCAATTACAATAAATGCGCCTGCAGGAAGTTGACCACGCCCCCGTGTCCGCTGGGCACGGCCCCGTGGTGGGCAGTAGAAGCTCCTATGGGTTTGTCTTTTCTGCTTGCACTTGGGCACGGCCCCGTGCTCACTGAGCACGGGGCGTGTTCAGTCTTCTGTCTTCTTTGTTTTGCTTGGGAAGATGCTGTCGGGGGGTCGGGCATATCACTTTTGTTCCTTTTCTTGTATTTATGTTAGATTTTGCTGTCTTTTTGCTTCTTTTGTTATTTTGAGCTCATTTAATCCTGAAAATACAAAAGGAAGACAAAAGCACACTTTTTCCAAAATTAGTACTAAAAAAGGGTTAGTTTTAAGCCACAATTGATGTAATTAATATGTTGCATTTTGTGCACATCAAATACCCCCACACTTGAATCTTTGCTTGTCCTCAAGCAAAACTCTTTATAATGTGGCTTTATTCACTCCCAAATGGAATGGGTAGAAGAGAAGGTTTTTTTTTTCTTTTTCTTTTTTTGGGCTTGTCATAGAGTGTCGGGAATTCCAAGATTATTTAGGTTTTATTTTTATTTATTTACAATCCTATTCGTCATGATTTATTAAAAACGTTTCATAAGATAAATTATTTATTAGGGCATAACATACCTTTTTAAAATTCCATTTATATACAAGTTCACATACCTCACGGGGGAATCACTCAACACTCGGCCGAAGGTGTATTTGTAGGAATGTTTGACGACCTAACGAGTCGATCAGAAGAGTGCTTAGACTGAATCAGAGGCGGAATTCATTGATTCGGTCTTCGTATAGCTTGATTTCACTATTTAACGTCTCGTTTATTAATCTATTGACAAATATACAAGATCCGGAGACAAATCGGCAGGGCTTCGCCGTTACACCTTCAAAAACACACACACTAACTAACTGATCTGCTCATATGACTCCACTATATATAGATATCTGGGTTCGCTTATATGGCTTGACAAATAAGCGAACCTATATAGTGCAGTATGAGCGAACCTCCCTATATTGTCACATAAGCGAACCTCTATGATATGACCTATAAGCGGACCTATATAATACATGATTTCTCATTTTCCGATCACTATACAATCAGCCCTAGCCTAAGACTCGAACTAAGATGTAGTCGAAAGACAACTGCACCAACAGACTCCCCCTTGAATGTTGACGGAATCTTCAGTGAGAGTCTTCAACATGACATTATCGATTGCGACAGTCTTCTTCAGGAACTCTGCCTGGGATCATATGCATGGATCCTTTTCTGGCTCTAACTTTCATCAGACTCCCCCTATCATCATGCTGGGATCGCCGTCTGGAAATCGTTATCACCATTGAAATCAACTCCTGGCTTTATCAGTTTAAACTTCTTCTCAGGTTCTGATGTATCTCCTGGCTTTCCGTAGCAACAGGATCAGAAACCTGCACAACTCAAATAGTCTATCACAAACAAACACAATTGTGATTCAACTTAATGAATCAACTAATCATTTTAAGAATATTCAAGAATTTTTCACATTTAACAATTTATTAAACTTTCCAAAATCTGATTAACCATTTCAAATCACTTTAACCAAACCAACTATTCATCTTGTTTAGCCTTTGAGATTTTGAATTTCAGCTCTCCAACATCAGTTGTCGAAAATCTTTTTGGATTTTTCAAATATGAAACACAAATGCAATAACATCAATTAAAATGCAAAAATGAAATATGTACAAACATATTTTTGTGAGTTCGTGCAAGAGGATCATATCAGCTGCTGACTAGACACTAGCACCGTTAAGCTGTTATTTCATTTTAAGCTTTTAAACAGTTCGCGTTGATTGTCGATATTTTGATCCACTTAAATTCTCACAAAATGTTCAACCTGTTCAGGATACAGATTTAATATTTTAGAACTTGAACATCTACATGTGTCCCACCTCAGTATATACTCCCGTATCCAGACCCCAGTATTCAGTCTTACAGGTGAGTATACCACAGCTGATATCTGTTAAGGGGTTATGTGCGAGGGCCGTGAGAGCTCAGGTCGATACTTCCGTATACGCAGAGAGATGACGGCTTCGACTTTAAGGTGGGTCCCCTTTAGAGGATCTTTTATTTACAACAGCAGCGACTATCAATTTTATTGTTTCATCAGCATGCTGAGGGCGAGCTTATATTTCAAAGCTTTTTGCAGAAAGTATTATCCGGGGACTAGGTTAGTACTTCCATACAGCAGAAGTCCCGGGATAATACCCCAGATATCACTGAGCATAAAGACCTAGTATCTCAGAATACGGGACCCTTCAAGCAGGATTTCAGGGGTTACCTATATATCCTGGAGGTGTTCCCCACGTAGACGCAAGTGAAATTTATGTTTATATCCCAAACTGATCTACTAATTCTGTGAAAACCTACCGGCACATCCTTAGCGAGACTGCTTAATTGCATTTATACATTACAAATCTTTAGCGTACTGTGCCAGTCTAGCTGATGTACTATCATTTCCCCTATTTGCACCAAAACTCATTTTTAATTTTTCAATGTTTTTAACATTATCAAATTTTCTATTTTTTTAAAAATTTTACTACCCCTAAAATCAAAATATGTTTCAATTTTGATTTTCTGGGAAAAATTGAAACAGACTGTACAAATTTTGACAACTTGATGAAAATCGCATCAATTCTCCATCCACATGGCGTAAACAATCAGAACTCCCCCTCTCAACAAACTATTTTCCCATTGTGATCTCAAAACACTTAAGTTTGTTTTAATCAAAATGGTTTTTCCAGAAAACTTAGTTTGTTTACCAATCATTTGTAGATTCTGGGGATCAAATCATGTAGTTAACTCAAGTTCAATTTAATGACCTTGATTAACCACTTGTAGGATTGATCTGATTCAAAATCTGAACCACTTGAATCAATCACAAACAAACCTTTTACCTTTTGAATGAATGACATTACCGAATAAAATTTTAAGAAAGATGCCGATTCATACTCCACGCTTACCAACCTGGGAGCTTCGGCAAGTCAGGTTTTTCTATTTGAACAGATTCACCCAAGCCTGACGGTCCTTGGGTGATTTCGAATTCTTATTCAACAATGGTGGAAAATTTGCATCATCCATTGTTAAATCTGAATTCTCCTTTTTTACCTCAACCAATGGCTCCTCTGGTTTTGACGAACCAGAATCATTGCCCGCAGGTGGCTTGTCTGACTTTGATGAGTCAGATTCATCGCTGGGAAGTGAAAACTTCACTTTCTTCTTCTTCTTCTCCTCTTTTGTCCTCAGATTTGTATCTGATGAATTCATCTTGCTTGACTTTGCATCTGAGGTAGTTGATTCATCAGAACTTTTATTCTTTCTGTCCGGTGAACCCGAGGACAATATCTTCTCCAAATACTCTCGAGCTTTCTTCCTCTTCTTCCTCAGTCGGTCTTTCTGCCCCTGTGAAAGCTTCACTTTCGTCGCTTGAACTTTCTGTTCTTGAACTTTTGGTTTTTCAACTTTTGGTTCTTGAACTTTCAGTTCTTTGGGCTTGACCTTGACTGGAATTCTTGCTACTTTCTGAGATACAACCCTTGATCTTTCATTTGATCTCCTTGGGCAATCTCTGGCAATATGACCTTTAATTTGACAATTAAAACATCTTCTTGTCTCAACATACCGACTCTGGCAGTTAACAGCAATGTGTCCTTGATAACCGCATCTGTAACACATTCTGTTATCGTACCAGTTATCACCTTCGTACCAAACATTCAAGTCATAACACTGTTTGGCCTTGTGATAGTCATTTCTCCTCTTCTTAGCTGTATTTGACGCTTGAGCACTGTGGTCCAACCTGCACCACTTATTAACAACAATTTTTGAGTTTTCATTTTTCATTTTTTGTAATTTTTTATTGCGATTGGATGATCGATCTGATGAACTTTTATTATCTTTTTGTTTCTGTTCCACTTTCTTCTTCAAAGGTCTTTGTTTAGAACATTCACCTTTTTCAGTCGATTGTAGAACAGTTTTCTGAAATTTTTCTTTCAATTTTAAAAACAATTTTTGTTTTTCTAATTTTTCATTTACATCATCAGATTTTTCATCGCAATCTTCAATTTTGACATTGTCAAAGTTTGTGACATCGTCACTTATTGGAACAGAATTGATCGGTTTTGGACAGGGAAAATTCACATTGTCTGATGCAGTCACAAAACCTATCAATTTCTTCTCAAGTTCATCAATCTTGCTTCTGGAATTCTCAGCTTCTTTTTCAAACTGAGATATTCTTTCAAGATGAGACTTGATTGAATTTTCATTCTCATTCTTCACACTTTCAAGAACAGATTTTTCATTTTCCAAAACTTTTATCTGTTCTTGGAATTTTGATTCATTTGCTTTCAGATTCTTGTTTTCCAGTTTTATCCAGAAATCTTCATTTTCCGAAGATTTCTGTTTGCTTTCAGACTCCTTTTCTTTTTCTTTCAAAGCTTTGTTTTCTGATGTCAAACTGTTCAAATTATCCAACAGTTTGTCATTTTCAACTTTCAGTTTCTCATAATTGCCCTTCAAAGCTAGAATCTGTTTTTCCTCAGTTTACTTCTCGACTTCCAACTCCTTGACTTTTGATGACAAACTTTCCGCATTCTTCAATAGTTTGTCATAGTTAGTCTTGAAGCTGTCACACTTAGAGCACACTGATTCACAATTTGACAATTCAAACTTTGCAGATTCCTCAGCACTTGAAGCTTCCTTTTCATTTGCCCTGACTGTACCTGCACAAAATATTTTAACGAAATCAAGAGGATTTTCATTTACATCTATATAACAACCTCTCTTAAAATCGTATTTCATCGCATATTTTGCTCTAACACATTCAACTATCCTTTTGATCATCTCCTCAATCACATCTAAACCCAAACCCAACACATGATTTTCCAACACTTTAATCATATCTTTTCTTTTCTTTCTACTTTCAACTTCATGAGTTTTAAGTTTGCTGATGAATTTGTTTAGATGTAATTTTGAAAAATTGGAATCCTTCCTTAAATTTTCCAAACACTCACTCCATTCAACAGGTAATGCATCTGCAAACTTTTCTATCTTTTCACCATCTGATAGAAATATCTCATGTTTTTTCAAGTATTCAAGTAAGACTCCATATCGGTTTTCTAACTCTTCCAAAGTTTCATTCTGCAAACTCACAAAATATTTAAATCTTTTGACCCATCCATCCTTTTTCACATTTCTATAACTGTCATCAATAAAACCTTGATGCCAATCATTAAATCTCTCAAAATAATAGTTTTCTTGTTCATCAAATACCATCGCCATATTTCAAATTATTCCGACACGTCTTTGTTGAATACAAAAGCGAAACTGTAGCTGTCACAAAAGCGAATTGGTCAAGTGTCGTAAAAGCGAACCAGAATTGACCATAAAAGCGGACCAGAATTTGTCCGTAAAAGCGGACCAGAATTTGTCCGTAAAAGCGGACCAGAATTTGTCCGTAAAAGCGGACCAGATTGTGTCTTAAAAGCGGACCAGATTGTGTCTTAAAAGCGGACCAGATTATGTCTATGCCGTAAAAGCGGACCTTATTCGGAACACATTTTGACCCATTTTTAGTCCGTATTTCAGTCCAAAACTTTCAAGGGTTTATCTTTGTTCAATAATACACAATCTGTGAACTTTTGGTCCAATTTTGTCTGGTAAAATTTCCTGAATTGATGAAAGAAGGTGTAGAAATCAGAATTTTGAGCGAAAATCGAGCTAAACGGTAAGAACTCTTCCTCCTGAGCTCTGATACCACTTGTAGGAACGTTTGACGACCTGACGAGTCGATCAGAAGAGTTCTTAGACTGAATCAGAGGCGGAATTCATTGATTCGGTCTTCGTATAGCTTGATTTCACTATTTAACGTCTCGTTTATTAATCTATTGACAAATATACAAGATCCGGAGACAAATCGGCAGGGCTTCGCCGTTACACCTTCAAAAACACACACACTAACTAACTGATCCGCTTATATGACTCCACTATATATAGATATCTGGGTTCGCTTTTATGGCTTGACAAATAAGCGAACCTATATAGTGCAGTATGAGCGAACCTCCCTATATTGTCACATAAGCGAACCTCTATGATATGACCTATAAGCGGACCTATATAATACATGATTTCTCGTTTTCCGATCACTATACAATCAGCCCTAGCCTAAGACTCGAACTAAGATTAGTCGACAGACAACTGCACCAACAGTATTTTTAGTGAATCACTCGAGAGCGGCATGGAACTTACTTCTACCATAAGCTTGCCAAGCAATCAATCCTCCTCCTTTTTAACTATATAACTTTGTAAATATCAAGAGGACTTTTTGGGTGAAGGGTTAGGCTTGGGCTAAAGGTGGGTGGTTGGGTTAGTAGTTAGTAAAAGGGCGAAAAACGTAACAAACGTCAGTTTCTGAAAGACTTTTTTATTTTTCACATTTTTATTTTATTTTGATGAACCAATTTTTCCTCAAACAAAGTTATTTTTGATGAACTTGTTTGTTTGTTTGGTTTCATCAAAATAATTTTTTTTCAACATAAGTCATAAGAAAACCGAACGTCGTTACGAAAAGAAAAGGGTTAAAAATAAAAAGGTTTAGGTGGGTAAAAAGGGTGATTATTTTGGGTTAAGAAATGAAAAGGTTTAGGCTCAAAGGGGTTATCTAGGGGGATTTGGGTAGGTGAAAAAAAAAAAGAAAAATAATGGTGTAGAAAGAAAAAGGGTTAGTCCTAATGCCTCCATCATTTACTTACTCGGGTTTAAGTTGGTAAGGACCGGGAATGTATTGTTGTGGCAAGTTCTAGAGTCGTACGAACCAAGCGGCTATTCACACAAGAAACGAAAAATGAGCATTTAGTGTAAAGATATATATTTGTATGCTCGTTAAAGGCTCAAAACTCACTTTTGTGGGAAAGGGCTTTTTATGTGATCAAGTATATATAATTAAATTTTAACTAAGTTTGTCATGCCTTTTCGTAATTTTCTTATGTTGGTTCTTTTTATCACGACGCTATCGGTTGTAAACTTGTAAAAATATAACCTTTTAGAACTTGAATTTCCAACTTAAACTTAGACAAATAAAAAAATGAAAATTTTTGAAAAAATTTGGGGTGATTAGCGGTTCCAATAGAGTTTTGTGTAAGGCTTGTTATTAGGACTTGCAAAATTCAAGGTTTTAGCATCCCCCCCACACTTAAATTACACATTGTCCTCAATGTGTCCCAAAAATAGGTTTTTAGGTTGATTGAATGTGTAAAATGGTGTTAAAAGCAAAATTTTATGTTACTGGCATCCTGGACATGGCACCGTGGGGACCGGGCACGGCCCCGTGTTCAGGTGCCAGCGACAAAAATTAAAGAAAAGAAACAGAAGCCTGGACACGGGGGCGTGTTCAGCGAACACGGCCCGTGTCCAGTTACCTGAACTGGGCAATTCTCTGCAGAGTGTGAAGCACGGGGCCGTGTTGGGCGGACACGGCCCGTGCTGAGCTTACTGTAATGAAGAAATTGTTGTCGGATGGCCCTGTTTTCGTGCATGGGGCTATGTTTCTCGTTTCCCTTGTTATCCTTGACCATCCCAAATATTTATTACAACATCATCCAAACCTTAAAACCATCATTTCATTAAAAACTATCATAGAGAGAATTACATAGTCCTAAAATACTAGTAAGTTAGATAAGTAAGCACAAGAAGCTTAAACCAAGGAGTTCTAGCCTACTAATTATTCTAATTAGCAAAATTTTCGAGAAGATAGTAGTCTCGGTTGGATGCGGCTTCATAGAACTCCTTCCTCCGGGTATGGACTCCTCATATGTCGGCGAGCCACTCCTCTATCTCCCTCGGGAGGAGGAAGGAGGGCTCGTTGGCGTTGGTTTGAGGAGGTGCAACTTCCACCTGGACTTCTTGTAGATTTTCAAGAGGAGGTTCCGCTGGAACCCATCCGGTAGGGTTATTGTCTCCAAGTGCTAGGTTCCAATCCTCTTGACGGAGGACGGGTTCCATGGGAGGTGTTACAAGAATATTTAACCTATGGTGCAAGAGGTTAATTTCTTGAAAACTACTTTCCAGCTCCACCGTAAGATAGTTTATACGGTCTATTAGGACCTCCTCTACCGAAGTCATCTCATCGAGAGCTTCCCGTAGCGCCATGACGTAGTGTACAAGGGTAGCTTCAATGGAAGGCCTTCTTCCACTTCTACTGTTTCTTGAATGCGCGGACGATGTTCCACTGTTTTCGCTTGACATTCTACGAAAATAAACCGAAAACAGCTTATTTTAGTGAAACAGTACCTTGGACACGGCCCCGTGCTCACCTTTCTGCAGAATTTTGAAACAAGGAATCTTGAAGTTTTAAGTTATTTTTCTAACTTGTGAAGCCTTTTTGAACAATAGAAACTTAAAACAATGTTATACAACTTATTTTTAACAAGATTCTTGGAACAAAACTCAATAATCCTTGCCATAAAGCTTGAAATCTCAAGCTTTAATGGAGGTCTTTGGAGAAAGATGAAGAAGAAGGAAATGGATAAAAGAGGAAAGGACAAGATGGTTGTTGGAACCTTCTTTTAGAACATACCTAGGATGGTAGGAGAGAAGATCCCTTCAAATCTCTGTCCCTGGATGGTCCAAATGTGCAGGATTTTTTGCTGCATTTATAGAAAACGACAGCATGCTGGACACGGCCTCGTGTCGGCTGGACACGGCCCCATGTGCAGGCAGGATCCTGACACAGTTTGTCCGTATTCTGACGTAAGGTCAGAAAGGAATCTTTTGGTGGACACGAGGGCGTGTTGGCTGGGGACGGCCCCGTGTCGAAAGGCTGATTATGAAGTTTGTCTATTTTCAAGGAACTAATCCGGATCGGGTGGCTCCTTACTGGATGGAACAACCCCAAAGTGCCTAAGATACCTTAATTGATCTAGATTAAGACGAGAACGCAAGAGGTTGTCGGTGAGGGTGATTCCTATGCTAAATGTAGGTGGACAAGTCCAACCCTTTCCCGGGATCTCGTTAAAGAAGGTGTATGCCGAATCGCTTAGGTCTATGTATGCATCAAACGAAGTCGATGGGGAGTCCTTCACGGCACAATCGGCACAGGGACGACTATCGTCCAAGTCTTCGCTAGAGTTGAAGGTATTATCGGGAGCAGCGAGGTTGTTTGAATGCGACGCCAAACACTTCTTCTTGGTAATTGTCTTGAGATGAATTAAGAAAATCCATCTTAAGTTCTTTTAACCAATTAAGAACTAGATCTTCTAGTTGAAATAGTTCATCAAGAAGCATTTCTCCTAGAATATCTGGTTGGGCGCCTTCGAGGGAGAGATAAGGATTATTTTTACTTTCGCCCCTCTTAAGGATACAGGCAAACGATGGGTCTATATAGTGGGGCTTATAATTCAGAAAATAACATTCTAATTCTTTATGACCGCCTCCACATAATCGACACCACGTACCATAAGAGTGCCGAAAGTAAAAAGGATCATTATCACTCATTTTTGTGTCAGAAATTACCAACCGTCGGGATCTTACGGTTCTTTTTTCAGTAACTGAATCTTGGGCACGGGGGCGTGTTGAGTGGGCACGGCCCCGTGTTCAGCTTACTGTCTGACTTAAAACAGGATTGCCAGTTCCAATGATTGGTCACGGGGGCGTGTTCAGCGGGCACGGCCCGTGCTGAGTTCTGCAGAAGCTGAAAAATTAAGAAAATCCTAAAAAATAAAAAGAAAATAGAAAAAATGATTAGGCCGTTGATTCCTAACTTTCTTAAAATCCTTGTGTCCCCGGCAACGGCGCCAATAATTTGATGTGTGCGAGGTGTTATATATATTAGGTATATGTTTTAAGCCCTTTTTACACTTTTTAGCCAAGTTTTAAATTTATAAAACACGATATTTACTAACACTAAACACACATATGGGCAAGTGCACCCATCGTGGACGTAGTATAGTGTTGGTAAGATATCGAGGTCGTCCAAGGACACAAGAGCTTTTAGTACCGGTTTATCCTCAACGTCTAATCAAATCAAAATGTTAGAAAAAGATTTTTAAACTAAGAAAATAAAACTAACTAAAATGCTGAAAAATAAAATAAAAGTAAAAACAAATAGAAAAGATGAATCACTTGGATCCGACTTGTGTGTAGTGTAACCTTTGATTATTTTCGCACTTTTGCACTTGTTTAAGAGATTATCTTAGTTATTGTAGTAGGCCCCTCTTTTGAAGGCGACGTTACCCTCAACCCAGTAGTTTGAGTCAGCAAGGATACAATCCTAAAGGGTCGGATTATTGAAAGATAATTAATTAAGTTATTAATGCATAATGTGGTAGGCCCCTCTTTTGAAGGCGACGTTACCCTCGGCTAAGTTGTCTGAGTCAGCAGGGATACAGTCCTAAGAAGCCGGGTTAAAGTTTTAATAGTAGTTTAACTTATGAGGGGATCAAAGAGTTTGGACCCCCGCCATCCAATACCCTTGGGTATTGAAGGAGGTCCTACTAAATTTGACCCAGGTCCTTTGCAAGATCTATACACTGAACAATGGCAAGACTCTTACCAAACCGTTCCCTTAACCCCCGACCAGGTAGCCAACATACCTCCATATAGACCGTGGAGATATGAATGGTAATATAGACACTAAAATAATGCCAAGACACCACGGACAAACGATAAGGAAGAATCACCTTCAACATAAGAAACTAGTAATTAAAGTCATTAATACAAAACCAATTAAAAAGTGCAAAAGATTAAAAATAAAAAGTATTACACTAAACACTTGTCTTCACCAAGTGATGTAAGAGACTTAGGCAAACATGGCCTTTGATTGTCAAGAACTCTTACGATCAATCTTGGATCCCGAGACGACTCACACACTCTATGATGGACAATGGATGATGGTGGTGGATGATGGTGTTGTGATGGTGGTGGGTGGTGGGTGGTGGGTGAAGTGTGAGAGAGGTGGTGTGCCAAGGGAAGACAAAAGCACACTTTTTCCAATATTAGTACTAAAAAAAGGGTTAGTTTTAAGCCACAATTGATGTAATTTATATGTTGCATTTTGTGCACATCAGAAAGTGACATCAATGTTGTCTGGCAATCCATCTGAAGGTTCAGTTCCCACTTTAAGTTGGTTGCCTTTTTGACTCTTTCTGAATTAGGATTTCGTGGAGAATATCCATTTTCAAGCGGAGGTGGACACTTGTTATAACTGACACTTTGTTTCTTACTAGAATTCTTTTCTTCAGGTTTCTCTTCTTCAAAAGCTTTCATGCCTTCCACTATAGGATAAATCCTGTCAATCACATAAGAAGAACTTGAATAACTTTTCAATAACCTGTTTACTCTCTCAGTTTCTATCCTCTGAGTTTCCAATTTTTGTTCAAGCTCAGCACATATCTCAATGTAATTATTGACGACTTTCTGCTTTGTCATGTACGCTCCATTGAGTGTCTTCATAGCTGTTGCTTGTTCACTGCTTGACTCATTATATTGATTCATGGCTTTGTTTAGAACATCATACGATTCTTTCAGTCTGTTCATGTTATGAATCAACTCGTTGTTGTGCTTTTTCATAGTCTCACAGTTTTCACATTTCTCAGACACCTTTTCTGCATCAGCTTCCATTTCAATCTTGAAAGCTGGAATTTCTTTGACCTGCTTTTTTATCACACGAACATCTTCATCATCACTGTCATCTTGTTTTTTAACTTTCTTCTCTGTCACTCGAACATTTTCATCATCATTGTCATCTCTCTCGGCTAGAAATTTTAAGTGATCTTTCATTTTTCTTTCATAATAATCATCATCACTATCTTCAACGATTGGTGTTTTTCTTGAGGCCCTTTTTACTTCCTCAGCAGTTGAATCATCAAAGATTTGAGCAACAAAAGCTTTAGCCTTTAAGAAATTTTCATCCGGACAATATTTGTCCCAGCTAAAACCTTCTGGCAATCTTTCATCCTCTTGATCTATTATACCATAACAAGCTTTCCTTGATGGCTCCTTGATCATCTTCTTAGCATGTGCAGTTTGTGGTTGTTGTTGATACGGTTGTTGAGCAACTTGATGATAAATCGCTTTCCGATAATAGTCATTGTTTTCGAAAGGATTTTGAGCTCCACTTGCTTCACGATTTGTGCATTCTCGCTTGAAATGCCCTTTCTCCCTGCAACTAAAACAAATAACTTTAGATTTATCAAATCCTAAAGTAGAAACATTAGCATCACGGAAATCATCTCTTCCCGTAATCTGTTTAAACTTCTCAGCTCTTCTCAACACACTAGCCAAACACCACTTTATATCCATTAACTCCATCTCCTCAGCATCAATCTGATCGTAATCCTCTTTTGTCAACATTGGATTTCCGATCCTTCCTGCAACTAAACTCTCATAAGACTCTAACACAGTTACCAACAAAGACATATGACCTTTGGCAACCTCTTCTGAAAAATTCTGACCATTCTCAAGATTTAACGCAATGTTGCATTGTAGTACTTTACCATTCTTGGTTACTGAAAAATTTGGATCGAATGATGGATATGAAGAGAATTCATTATTGTTGTTTGATTCCCGAGATGACCTTCCAGAAGAACTTTTTGCATTGAAAGCAGTTTCAATCTTTGGTGCAATGTTGGTCTTATCACTAATACCTCCTTTGTAATACAAACCAATATCTTGTTCACCATTGAAATCCTTCATTCTTGCCATCTTTCGTTGTTCCATCTCTTGAGCTTCTAGTTGTTCAATAACTTGCTCAACATTAGATTGTCAAATTCAGGTTTATTTTTCAACATCATAAGATACGTGCCCCAAACATCTTGTGGCAACGCATCGGCCAATTTTTCAATCCATTCATCATTATCTTTCTTGATGTTCAATCTCTTCATGTTCATTACCAAATTGCAATATCTTTCTATAATATGCTTGGTGTTTTCAGTTTTTAATCCACGAAATAGATCAAATTCTTTCTTCAAAAGCGATTTTTTGTTCTTGATCATGTCTTCACTTCCAACAAACTTCGATTTTAGTTCTTTCCATATTGAGTATGCACTTCTGTTGTGTTGTAAGAAAATCAAGATATCTTCCTTAGTAGCTTGCTGCAAGATACTAACCATCATCTTTTCACTTTTGTATTTCTTTTTCTCATCAACACTTATATCTTTAATAGCAACCTTCTCTCCGTTGTCATTAACCGGTCTAATATATCGATATTCAATACATTCCCATGCATCTAAGTAATTTGCTTGAATCCAATTTTCAAAACGTTCCTCCCATCCACTATACTCCTCGATATTCATGAGCTTAGGCGGTTTTTGCATGGTGCCCATTTCATTTTCTAACATCGCATTCTAAGTCATAGTGATTGGGGTAGCAAATGCATTGTAGAATTCGTTTTCCATGTTTCGGTTTCAAAAATTTCACAAACTCAGACTTTCAAAACGAACTGATGACTTTCACACGACCGGGAGACAAATTTTCAAACGAACTGTATAAGTTCAAGCGACCTGGACAGGGTTCAATTCACGCGAACTGGGTTACTAATGTTCAATACGTGCGAACTAGGCTATTATCCAAACTAACTGACACACTTGGTGCGACCTGGATGACTTGGTGCGAATTGGGATCCACTTCGTGCGAATTGGAAGACCAATTCAAACGAACTGAGCCAATTATGTTCAATTTGTGCGAAATGGAATCTACTATGTCCAATCCGTGCGAATTGAGGTCTGATTTCACATGAAATGGATCACCTTCAAACGACCTGGGACTCAAATCGTACGAATTGATGCTGATGTCACACAATCGGCCATGTTTTTGACAAATTGATCAGGTTTTAGTTCGATTTTAGGTCTAATTCTTTCAAGGGTTTGTTAAAACAGTGTTTCGTGTATTATGTGAGAAAATCAAGCCATTTATCCATAAAATCTTGGTTAATTTGATGAAAACTTGTAAAAGAAGGAGTGGAAATCAGAATTTTAGATGAAAAACAGCTGAATGGTAAGAACTCTTCCTCCTGAGCTCTGATACCACTTGTAGGATCGTTGTGTGACCCAAACGAGTCGTTCAGAAGAGATCCCGTCCAATACGAAAGGCGGAAACAGACGTATCGGAGTTATTTCAGCTGATTTGCACAAAGAATCACTTTAACTATCTCTTGTATTGATTTGATGACGATATACAGCCTGGAGATACTTCGGCAGAGCTTCCCTACCGGAATCCAAATGTTACAAATGAAATGAACAAGACACATATATATAGCTGATCCACTTCGCATGAAACTGCCATGACCAGTTCGTGCGAACTGGCCACTTCGCATGAACTGGTCAGTTCATGTGAAGTTGTTGTTTCAGCTTAGTTTCCCGTTTTCCTAGAACTACGTGACTTGATATATCAATTCTATTACAAGACTCGATACAAGACGAAGTCGACGGACATATGCACCAACAAGGAGCCTGATTTATATCAACAGAAGCATTTAACTTGGAAATTGAAATCGACAAACCAAGAAACATGAGAGATAACAGGATAATGATAACCTTTTGTGAATCGTAGACGCGTGCTTGTTCTAAAACAATAGTGCCCAACATTAACAAAAATAAGAATTGTAGCATTAAAACGAAAATGAAAGAAAAAGATACCTCAACTCGTTGAGAATGGCTAATGTCAAAGATAGTAAGTTCACCATTGCTCAAGGATGTATATGCAGTCTGAAATAGGAACCCATTTGACATGTTTCACTCTTTGTTAAAAAAAAGCTATTTCAGTCGTAAAAAAGGTATAAACCAAACTGGCCTTTTCCTTTTGCATTTTCGAACAGTTAAAAATTTCTTTTCAATAAAATAGATTCATAGTGATTGAAGTTTGATGCTCAACCAATATTAATTAAAAAAAAAGACTTATTGTTTTAGATTGAACTGAAGGTGATTCTTCGAGATCAAATGGATTTGATGACTTTCATGGATGTGCAAAAGTTGGCACATGCTGCTACAATAAAAAAACACAATTAATTTTGTAGCATCACAGATATCAAAAACAATATGTTAGCCCCATGCAAATAACTAATATTATTACAGAAAAGCAACATTAACATTTGTTTATCAGATATGCATTTTTTAAAAATCATGGATGCAAGGCGGTCGTAAAATGCTTTAGGTTCTCGAGACACTGCTTCTTACACACGTGGGTGAAAATTAAGATGTGGAAGAGGCGGAAATGTAAAAACGGCTAAAAGGATAAAGCGCTAATGAATGGTTTACTTGATGAAGAAGACAGGTATGTTGAAATGATGAACCTAAGGTTGGAGTTTTGACCCATTTGTTGAATGTGTCGAATTGATTATGTTTTATTATTAAGCGACAAACGCACAAAATTTAGAAAATACTATCTGAGCTGAAAGCAAGGTAAAATAGTTGCCCAAAGTAGGGATGTTCGTTAAAACTGAAGCAAAGTGACTGATTTTAGAAAATCAAATATTCAATGACAATATGGTAAAGTAGTGGAAATGAAGCTGACGATTAGCAAAAACTTTGATGCATTTAGATCAAACTAATAACATAATTGATAAATACAGAGTTCCAACCAGAGGTAGTGTCACGGCCCCCGACCCGGTTTTACCCGTTTCAGGAGCCGCGGGACAGAAATCCCGTGATATTTATTTATGTGATTTTAGCAGCGGAATTTTAACATCAGGATCGTTGTAAAGCTAAAAACTTTTCCCGATTATTTTTATTTTACAATTTGGGATAAAACCCTGATAATTTACAATACATAAGTTTTAGTGATAAATCCTTGTTTCGAAACATATCTCTTTATTTTATAATGAGCCACTATTTTAAGCCTTGAAATGCTCCTCAGCACTTTTCCTGATTTACAGTAGATCACCTGAAACATGTTTGAAAAAGGTTTTGTCAGCGGGGAAATACTGAGTGAATCATTCTATTTACTAAAACGATACTTTTGTTATAATTCACGGTATTAAGAGTTTTTACATATGTTTATTATCAACCAACTTTCAAGAATAGGTATTTGTCACACGACCAGCTCTGTGACTGTGGTCATATCACCATTGGCTGTCCCAATGAGTGACGTATATCACTTATTTTTAGGCTCGCCCACCTAATGTGATTAAAACAATAGTAATGTGCACAATACCCCATATACCGGCTGTAATTTGGTGATTACATAAACTTAATCACTGTAATTATAACTCTGAAAATAATTTGGAGTATTGTAAAACATTTGATAAAAAAGAGAATGACTCACATTGCAGATTTAGTATGGATAGAATATGATTTAGCCCTGTTAACCTAATTTCAACAATAATGCACACAAAACAGGGTTAGTGATCAATACAGCAGTTACGATAACTCACGAGATCAAATTCTCACAATGAACGACAAAGTGCAATACTTAAACATTCATCGATTTAACGACGAACGACAAAGTATAACCCAATGTGGGCGGCACTTAAACATTCTTTGGATATATTGATCTCGGAAAATGAATCGTAATAGCGATCGAGTAATTACCATGTTCCGCGGCAGCGATTCGAATACAGTGTGTGTTTAATTATGATGTACTGAGCTAATTCGACGTGCACAGAGCGTATCAACGTCGTTTTCATTCCAAAATTCAAGTCCCAATGTCGGCTATTTATAGCCAGAAAATAGTCATGCTTACGGACCGTATGACTTAACCCTTACGGTCCGTAAGGAAACCGGTAGGCTTACGGTCCGTAAGGACTTACCCTTACGGTCCGTAAAGGGTGCAGTCTATTTACCTAGCCTAGCTGGTTTCGGGACTAGCTTGGGCGACTCAACATTTTTCTTAAACGAATTTTAGACAGCAAATTGAATAGATAAATATCAATTAGGGTTTATCCCCCCTGAGTTTTAGGGGCCCTGATCCTAATTCCGATTGTTCCGAAAATTTTAGGGTTAATGCGGAATTACTTGGGTGTCTCAATTAGGGTTTCCTTATCGACTAATTATCATTCTAATTATTAATTTTAATGAGAGTTGTTACATCCTCCCCACCTTAGGAAAAATCTCGTCCTCGAGATTCATTGAAACAGCTGAGGGTATTTCTGCTTCATTTCTGACTCCAATTCCCAAGTGTATTCCGGTCCTCTCTTTGAATTCCATTTGACTTTCACCAATACCAGTCGCTTGTGTTTGAGAAACTTAACTTTTCGGTCTTCTATTTGTAAAGGTTTCTCTTTGAATTTCAGCTTTTCGTTTACCTCTACATCTTGAAGAGGTACTACCAGGGATTCGTCTGATAGACATTTCTTGAGATTGGATATATGAAATACATCATGTACTCCAGCTAGTTCTTCTGGTAGTTGTAAACGATAAGCAACTGGCCCTATTCGTTGGATCACTGGAAATGGTCCAACATATCTGGGACTCAGTTTTCCTTTCTTACCAAATCGTACTACTCCTTTCCAAGGAGATATCTTCAATAGTACTTTATCTCCTATCTGGAATTCAAGTGGCTTGCGACGATTGTCTGCATAGCTCTTCTGGCGATCTCTGGCTGTTTTCAATCTTTCCTTGATTTGAGTTATCTTGTCTGTGGTTTCTTGCACGATTTCTGGTCCTGATAATTGACTTTCTCCTATTTCTGCCCAACATACGGGAGTTCTGCACTTGCGTCCATACAGTGCTTCGAATGGAGCGGCTTCGATGCTTGAATGATAACTATTATTATAGGAGAATTCGATTAATGGTAAATGGTTATCCCAATTACCACCAAAGCCTATTACACATGCTCGGAGCTTGTCTTCTAGAGTTTGGATCGTCCTTTCACTTTGTCCGTCTGTCTGTGGATGATATGCAGTACTTAGATTCAGTCGAGTTCCCATTGATTCTTGGAAACTTGTGCAGAAGCGGGAAGTGAAACGACTATCTCTATCCGATACAATGGAGAGTGGAACTCCATGTAAGGATACTATTTCATCTACATACAACTTGGCTAACCTTTCCATACTAAAGGTTTCCTTTATTGGTAGAAAATGAGCGGATTTGGTTAATCGGTCTACGATCACCCAAATGGCATCATTACCTTTCCTGGTTTTGGGTAACTTAGTAACAAAGTCCATTGTTATGAGTTCCCATTTCCATACAGGCATTTCTAACTGTTGTAGTAGACCTGAAGGTTTCTGATGTTCAGCTTTAACTTGTGAACAGGTTAAACACTTAGATACGTATTCGGCTATATCCTTTTTCATTCCTATCCACCAAAAATTACTTCTTAAATCTTGGTACATCTTATTGTTTCCTGGGTGTATGGTATACCTAGATTTATGAGCTTCTTCTAAAATCTTTGATCTTAAATTTCCTTGTTTAGGTACCCAAATTCTGCTTTTGTGGAATTTCCAAAATCCATCGGTTCCTTGTTCTAATTCTTTTAGGTAACCTTTCATTCCTTCGGCATCGTCCTTGATTGCCGTTTCCTGAATTTCCTTCAATTGTTCCATTAAATCTACTTGTAGATTTATTCTAAGAGCACGGACTCGCCTTTGCTTCTCATGATACTTACGACTTAAGGCATCTGCGACTACATTTGCCTTTCCTTCGTGATATTGAATATCACAGTCGTAATCACTCGGGATTTCCATCCATCTTCTTTGCCTCATGTTTAATTCTTTTTGCCCAAATATATACCTTAAACTCTTATGATCTGTATAAACAGTAAACTTACTTCCATACAGATAATGTCTCCATATTTTAAGGGCAAAAACTATAGCTCCTAATTCTAAATCATGAGTCGTATAGTTTTCTTCGTGCTTTTTCAATTGTCTGGAAGCATACGCAATTACCTTCTTGCGTTGCATCAACACACATCCGTATCCTAATTTTGAAGCATCACAATATACTTTAAAATCTTCTGTTCCTTCGGGTAAGGCTAAGATTGGAGCATTGGTTAATTTCTGCTTTAAGATTCTGAAGGCTTCTTCTTGTTTAGGTCCCCACTCAAACTTAGTGGCTTTACAGGTTAACTTAGTTAATGGTACAGCTATCTTGGAAAAATCCTTAATAAACCGTCTATAATATCCAGCTAATCCTATAAAACTTCTAATTTCCATTGCAGTTTGCGGAACCTTCCAATTGGTAATTGCTTCTATCTTAGCAGGATTTACGTGAATACCTTCGTGATTCACCATGTGTCCTAAGAATTGCACTTCTTGTAGCCAAAATTCACACTTTGAGAATTTAGCGTACAACTTTTCTTTTCTTAACAAAGTTAAGAGTGCATGCAAGTGCTGACAATGTTCGACCTGACTTTTTGAATAAATAAGTATATCGTCTATGAAAACAATTACAAATTTATCCAAATATGGTTTACAGATCCTGTTCATCATGTCCATAAATGCTGCGGGTGCATTAGTTAATCCAAAGGGCATGACTGTAAACTCATAATGTCCATACCTAGTCCTAAATGCAGTTTTAGGTATGTCTTCTTCTTGAACCTTTAATTGATGATATCCGGAGCGCAAGTCTATCTTAGAAAAACATTTAGCGCCTTGTAATTGATCGAAAAGATCATCAACCCTAGGTAATGGGTATCGATTCTTAATTGTAACCTTATTCAATTCTCTATAATCGATACACATTCTCATCGATCCATCTTTCTTTTTTACAAACAACACCGGTGCACCCCAAGGGGATGAACTAGGTTGTATAAATCCTTTGCTTAGTAATTCATCTAATTGCTTTTTCAATTCTAACATTTCGGTAGGAGCTAATCGATAGGGTGCCTTGGCTATCGGTGTAGTTCCTGGAATTAGATGAATCCTAAATTCTACCTCTCTATCTGGTGGTAGTCCAGGTAAATCTTCTGGAAAAACATCTGGGTATTCTGAGACTACAGGAATTTCCTTAAGTTCTTTTTCTTTAGTACAAATGATTACTGAAATCCTATATACTATTCCTTGTTTTCGTTCATAATTAGCAACTTTCATTACTGATATGAATTTCAGTGGCTTCCGAGGTTTATCTCCTGAAATCTTAATTACCTTTCCAGTAGGTGCTTGAATTTCTATAGAGTTTCTATCACAAATGATTTGAGCATGGTTGGCTATTAACCAATCCATTCCTAACACAACATCAAATTCAGCTAATTTCATAGGTAATAGGTTTGCAACAAATTTTTGACCTGAGAGTTCTATTTCTACTTTTTGCAAAACCTGATTGATTTTTACTAATTTCCCATATGCGGTTTCGACTGTAAAAATCTGCCTAACGGTAGTTAAAGGTAACTTAAGAGCTTGACAGAATGAAGTATTTATAAAACTTTGGTTTGCACCAGAGTCAAAAAATACTTTTGCATAAATGTTGTGAACTAAAAACGTACCGGCTATCACATCCGGGATGAGTTCTGCTTCTTGAGTAGTTAGCTGGAATGCTCTGGCATTCTTCTTAGTAACTCCTTCAGCTGCCTTGGGTTTGTTGTCTACTGGGTTAACTAACTTAGGACATTCTGGTTTGATATGTCCGGCTTCCCCACAATTGTAACAAATTATGGATTTCTTTCTGCAGTTTTCTTCCCGATGTCCTATTGTCTTGCAAAAATTGCAAAGTTTGTTACATTTTCCAAAATGTTTCTTTTTGCAAATTTTGCAGAATGGCACAGTTGAAGATTGTCCTGTTCCTCTCTTTTTGAAATTACTACTATTACCCACCCTAAATCCTTGGGTAATTTTCTGAGCTAATTCCTTCTTCCTATCTTCATCTCTTGTGCGTATCAGTTCATCAGTTAAGGTGTTAGCTAATTCTACTGCATCGTCAACAGTGCAAGGTCTCGCAGCCTTAACGATATTTCGAATTTCGCTAATTAATCCCCAAATATAGCGAGAAATGAGTACCGGTTCTGGCGAAGCCAGGTTAGGTACCACTCTAGCATATTCAAAGAATGTCGAGGTATAACCACGACAATCCACACCTATCATCCGATGAGTTAGGAACTTATTTGCCATTTGTTCCTTTTCATACTCAGGACAGAATTTTCTTTCTACCAGACTCTTGAATTCTTCCCAAGTCATAGCATAAGCCCTATTTCTTCCTTTAGCTTGTAACACAGTGTTCCACCATTCCAGTGCTCCTTCTTTAAACAGATTTGAGGCGTACATGACTTGATCATCTTTGGCACACTTGCTTATTGCAATCACTGCTTCGGTTTTCTCTAACCAACGCAGCGATGCAGTTGCCTCTTCATTGCCTGCAAATTCAGTGGGTTTACAAGCAAGAAATTCTTTGAAAGTGCAACCAGGTGTTGCAACCTTTCGCTTTTTAGGGAGCGACGTGTGCTGGGTTTCATTATCATGATTAGCATGATTATTACCCCCGTTTATACTATTACTGAAGTTATCCTCAATAGTATGTTTACTAGGAATAATTTGTTGCGGTTTGATTGGATTTTTCACAGCGGCAACAAATGCTGGAATAGCATTAGCTATCCCTTGAGCAACAATATTTTCAATATCTTGTCTAGTCATATATTGATCTCCTGGATGTTGCTCCGATTGATTAACCTCATTTACTGGTTCATTACCACTATTTGCCATCTGATAATATATAATAATTTGTATTAGTATTTGATAAATAGTGATCATACATAAACAATCAGACAATTTATAATACGCGTATAGTCAAAACTATCAATTTCTCGATTCCATTTCATATCCGTTATAGTATGCATCACTACACACAGATATTTTACAAAGTTTTATATGGAGTTATGTTACAGACTGATTTCACTATTTACTATACTATTACACAACTATAGTTTACCACCTTCCTATCCCTCACCATTTGTTGTTCTAAAAACGCATTTCCCTTTCATCATACTTCCAAGCTATCTGTCCCCATATCTCTCTGATTCTATTCCCTACATCATCAACTCTTCACCGAAATGGTGAAGTTCAGCCATATTCTCAGTGCTCATTGGTGGATTAGGTAGGGGTTCTGGGTCGAATTGCGGAAGGAATGAATAAGGGTCGTTGACAATATTTTGAAATTGCCAATCATTTGTCCACCATTCTTCCATTTCGATAGGTTGAGTGTGGACTATTGGTTCTGGGATTGCTGGTGCAAAATTCATAGGGATTGGATTTTCACTAGGATAGGTAAAAACATTCGTATTGACAGGCTGAATAGTTTCACAGTTTGCCAATAGAAAATCTATTTTATCCTGAAAAGTTATTCCCTGGTTTTGGTTTTGATTGGAGCTCTCTCCGATTTCTATCTGAGTTGGTCTAGAACCTTGTCCTACTTCCATTTCTATATCTTTAGAATATTCCTCAAACTGTATCTCCATTTGCCTAGAATCTTTCTCGACTTCAGTTTCCATTTCCGGCTGTTTACCAGTGTCTTTTGCTATTTCTAAAGGATTGTTTATTTTAGGAAGTTTCGGGACTGGCTTTTTCCTACGGATACGATGTCCCCACACGTAATTCTTCTTTTTCTTTCGTTTTGGCTTTGTCAAAGGTGGAGCATGGAATTCTACAGGTTGGTCCACATCAGCAAAGTATCCAGTAAACTCTTGGGAAACTTCTATATTCACCGGGTAAAGATTGAGGTTCTGAAAAGCTTCAGATATCTCGCTCATGCTGTGTAGCATATATGCAAATTGCACAGAATTGCTAAGTTAAAACTTTGGAACAAAGTTTAACAAATAAACATCGAAGTTTTATTGCACATTATTTGTAAAATAACAGAAAAGAACACACTCAGATTTATTTATTTATTTACTGAGAAGTGTTATTACTATATTTAGGGTATTTAAAGATTTGCATGTTCTGCTACAGTGGCTAGCATATACAAATTTGCCCATTTCTCATCTAGCTTATCTTCCCAAGGTGATTTATTGATTAATTCCTGGGTTTCCTTTTTAATCCTCTTTTCTCGGATGTGCTCTTTACTTTTCTTAATAATCATACTCCTTTTTCTAGGAGAAAGCGGATTCTCATATTGTGCTTTTCGCACAAATATTCCTTCTTCGGGAATTGTAGGGAGCTTTGAAAATTTAGTTTTGGATGAACTTCCCTCTTCGTAGACTGACCTATCTAGTTTAAGATAGATATCTTGCAACTTTTGCTTACCCATACTGTAACTAACAAATAGTCAATTAAAAACACATAATCACATAACAGTAATCAGGAAAAATTAAGTATCTGTTAAATACTTAATTAGCTTAACTCAGTGGCTCTGATACCACCTTATTTCTGTCACGGCCCCCGACCCGGTTTTACCCGTTTCAGGAGCCGCGGGACAGAAATCCCGTGATATTTATTTATGTGATTTTAGCAGCGGAATTTTAACATCAGGATCGTTGTAAAGCTAAAAACATTTCCCGATTATTTTTATTTTACAATTTGGGATAAAACCCTGATAATTTACAATACATAAGTTTTAGTGATAAATCCTTGTTTCGAAACATATCTCTTTATTTTATAATGAGCCACTATTTTAAGCCTTGAAATGCTCCTCAGCACTTTTCCTGATTTACAGTAGATCACCTGAAACATGTTTGAAAAAGGTTTTGTCAGCGGGGAAATACTGAGTGAATCATTCTATTTACTAAAACGACACTTTTGTTATAATTCACAGTATTAAGAGTTTTTACATATGTTTATTATCAACCAACTTTCAAGAATAGGTATTTGTCACACGACCAGCTCTGTGACTGTGGTCATATCACCATTGGTTGTCCCAATGAGTGACGTATATCACTTATTTTTAGGCTCGCCCACCTAATGTGATTAAAACAATAGTAATGTGCACAATACCCCACATACCGGCTGTAATTTGGTGATTACATAAACTTAATCACTGTAATTATAACTCTGAAAATAATTTGGAGTATTGTAAAACAGTTGATAAAAAGAGAATGACTCACATTGCAGATTTAGTATGGATAGAATATGATTTAGCCCTGTTAACCTAATTTCAACAATAATGCACACAAAACAGGGTTAGTGATCAATACAGCAGTTACGATAACTCACGAGATCAAATTCTCACAATGAACGACAAAGTGCAATACTTAAACATTCATCGATTTAACGACGAACGACAAAGTATAACCCAATGTGGGCAGCACTTAAACATTCTTTGGATATATTGATCTCGGAAAATGAATCGTAATAGCGATCGAGTAATTACCATGTTCCGCGGCAGCGATTCGAATACAGTGTGTGTTTAATTATGATGTACTGAGCTAATTCGACGTGCACAGAGCGTATCAACGTCGTTTTCATTCCAAAATTCAAGTCCCAATGTCGGCTATTTATAGCCAGAAAATAGTCATGCTTACGGACCGTATGACTTAACCCTTACGGTCCGTAAGGAAACCGGTAGGCTTACGGTCCGTAAGGACTTACCCTTACGGTCCGTAAAGGGTGCAGTCTATTTACCTAGCCTAGCTGGTTTCGGGACTAGCTTGGGTGACTCAACATTTTTCTTAAACGAATTTTAGACAGCAAATTGAATAGATAAATATCAATTAGGGTTTACCCCCCCCCCCCTGAGTTTTAGGGGCCCTGATCCTAATTCCGATTGTTCCGAAAATTTTAGGGTTAATGCGGAATTACTTGGGTGTCTCAATTAGGATTTCCTTATCGACTAATTATCATTCTAATTATTAATTTTAATGAGAGTTGTTATAGGTAGCACAATGATGACAAGTCAAAAGAAACAAATATTGGTTGGTTCGTTCATTTATATATTTGTGCTTAATGTCATGTATTTGTTCAAATTAAAGTTTAGTGAAATCGAGTAATATCATTTATGCTCATTCAACCCACACGTGTCGTATGACGATATTTATATTAAATGTAGGTATGTATAAATAGTTATAAGAGTGAGTCGATACCATCTGTGACAACGATTGACCAGGTTGACAGAATTTGACACACGTTGACCATTTGAACAGCTTTGACCGCGCCTGACCCGGTTGACCAAGTTGGCCTAGTCGCCAAACATCCCGCAATTGCATTAACATTATCACTTGAAGATCAAATTTGGGAGTTTTCCTGCCAAACATTAACATTATCACTTGAAGATCAAATGAAAAAAAACAAACAAAGAAATTATTATGTGCTTTTATTCCATGATTTTTTACCTTTGCAGTTGCTAACCACAAATCTTTGTATGTGTTGTCAGCCATAGGGTCTCTAATACAACTTATCTGAAACAAAATGAAGAGGCTTGATGGAAAAAAGGTGTTTATTACCTTTTTTAAGTAGGTAAAATAGCACTAACCTCTTCACCGTGAAAACCAAGATGTTCAGACCATAGACAAAGCCGGAGACTATTAGTGAATTTCCCGGTACTCCAAGATTCTCCATTCATCGTTGATTCGGTAAATTCTCTATCTTCGATAAGAACCCCAATCTGATGCAAAAATTTGTCTTAACAAAAAGAGTTTTTTCTTCAATATAACATTGTTTATTTTGAATTGTTAAAAAAAACCACTATGACCGTAAAATGTAAATCTAAAAAAACCACGCTCGCGGACTTTGAATGATAGGTTTCTGTATTCTGACGCCTCTGTAACTAAATGCGTATGTGCTTCTGTGTTTCTGTGCTTTTGTGCCCTACGTGCTTATGTGCTACCGTGTTTATGTGAATCTGTGATTTCGTGCCTATGTGTTTATGTAATTATGCGACTGTGTTCCTAAGCTTTAGTAAGTACTAGACGTGTGAGGTGAGATTCGGTTATGACGTGTCTGAGACCTATGACAATGTCTATTGCAGACAATGTCAACTGGACCGTCATCAGGATCCCGTCGCCCATCACTTTCTCGCCAAGAAAAGAGAGACAAATGTCTTGCTGCTATCATCGCCAAACAAGTGGCAAAGGCTGTGTGTGATGTCTACGAGAACGTCAGCAAATCATCTGAGGAGTCAAGAACCGAAGCTCCTAAAGCTACCCCGAAAGCTGCCTTCAGTTTCAAGCAGTTTAAAGCTTGTGGGCCAAAGGAAGTCACTGGCGAGGAAGGCCCTACAGCGTTGTTCCAATGGTTTGATTCCATTGAGGTCACTCTACGACAGAGCGATTGCCCCGAAGACCTCCGCACTCTAAATGCTACTGGCGTCTTCCAGTCCCGCGCACTAGACTGGTGGACGACCGAGAGAAACAAACGGGGAAACGATGCAGCCTACGGTCTGTCGTGGGACGAGCTCAAGGAGGTCATGCTGGAAGAATTATGCCCTCCTCATGAACGCCAGAAGCTAGAAGATGAATTCTGGCACATAAAGCAAAAGGATGGCGAGAATGCTGCTCTAACTGTTCGATTCAAGCAACTCACTATTATCTGCCCTGATCAAGTGAAGACTTCTGACATGGCAATCAAGAAGTATATCCGAGCCCTGCCTGACTGTGTTGCAGATTTCGTGCAAGCGGCTAAGACTAAGACGATCGAGGAGACTTACTTACTGGCCGCCGAAATCAACGACAAGCGGTTCAAGGCTGGTGTCTGGGATAAAACTTCGAAGCACCTGCATTAAGCTACCACCGCCGCTCCAACTGCTGAAACCGTCGCCTCTCAACCGTCGAAGTCCTCAGGCCGAAAGAAGAAGAACAACAATAGTAGCTCCAGCAACAAGAACTGTGCTGTCACTACCACTGCTGCTCCTCTCCAGGCCGTACCGGCCTAGCAGCAGCACCATCACCGTCCAGCACCAACTACTTATGCACCACCTGCCAAGCGTGCATACACAGGCCCTCACCCGGTTTGCCCAACGTGCTCTTATCATCATCCAGTGGGTCTCGCCTGTCGTTTCTGCGCTCACTGCAACATGTACGCCACTTCACTGCCAATTTCCGTACTGGTCCCCGTCAAGCCCCAGCTCCTGCCACTGCTAATCAAGCTCTGCTCCCCGCTCCGCAAGGCCAACACGCAGCTCAGGCACCCGTGATCAACGCCCGAGTCTGCTTCGCATGTGGTGATCCTAACCACTTTGCGAACATGTGCCCGAACAGGGTGGTGAAACAAGAGCCCCAGCACCAGCAGCCTCACCAGCAGTAGCAGCCACAGCAGCAGCAGCAAGCCGCACGCGCCAGAACTTTCAACATCAACGTGCGCCAAGCCCAGACTGACAACAACGTGGTCAATGGTACGTTCCTTGTGAATGGTATTTATGCATCATGTTTGTTTGATACTGGAGCCGATAATTGCTTTGTGTCGTTCGAATTTGAAAAGCTCCTTAGTCGTAAGCTCTCCTACCTGCCCTCGACATTCGATGTTGAAGTCACTACCGAAAGAACTGTCGTCGTTAACTCTGTTCTTCGTAATTGTATTCTTGAGCTCAACAATCACATCTTCCCGATCGACCTTATTCCGATGCAACTCGGAAATTTCGACGTTGTAGTAGGCATGGACTTTCTTCGCAAAAACCATGCTGAAGTTGTATGCTTCGACAAGATGATTCGATTCTCGCTCGCGAATGGTGATTTATTATGTGTCTATGGCGAAACTGCTTCTAAAGGTCTCAAGCTCATGTCATGCGTCCAAGCTAGCAAGTATCTTCCCAAGGAATACAGAGTTTTCTTGGCTAACATTGTAGTAGCGGAGAAGGAAAAGAAAAGGAAGGCAGAAGTAAAAGACCTCCCTGTGGTCCGTGAATTTCCTCAGGTGTTCCCTGATGACCTTCCTGGACTATCGCCAAGTCGTGATATCGATTTCCGAATCGACCTCATTCCTGGAGCCAACCCTATTGCCAAAGCTCCTTATCAACTCGCGCCGTCTGAAATGCGTGAACTCTCAAATCAACTCCAGGAATTGCTTGAAAAAGGCTTCATTCGCCCGAGCACCTCTCCTTGGGGCGCGCCAGTCCTCTTCGTTAAAAAGAAGGATGGGTCGTTCAGGATGTGCATCGACTATCGGGAATTGAATAAGCTAACCATCAAGAACCGCTATCCCCTACCTCGCATCGACGATTTGTTTGATCAGCTACAAGGTGCTATGTGTTTCTCAAAGATCGATCTACGCTCGGGTTACCACCAGCTACGTATTCAAGAGGAGGATATACCCAAAACTGCTTTTCGCACTCGCTACGGCCACTATGAGTTCGTTGTTATGCCTTTTGGTTTAACCAACGCACCTGCTGTTTTCATGGATCTGATGATCGCGTGTGTAAACCATATCTCGACCGTTTTGTCGTCGTATTCATCGATGATGTCTTGATCTATTCCAAATCGAAAGACGAACACGTGCAACATCTATGTTTGGTTCTCGAACTACTCCAGGGGAATCAACTTTATGCCAAGTTCTCCAAGTGTGAATTCTGGCTGGAGGAAGTTCAGTTTCTGGGTCACATTGTCAATAGTCAAGGTATTCACGTCGATCCTGCGAAGATTGAAGCAGTTAAGAGCTGGATTACACCTAAGAACCTGTCCGAAGTCCGTTCTTTTCTCGGACTAGCGGGCTATTATCGACGATTTATCGAAGGATTCTCAAAGATCGTTGTGCCGCTTACCGCTCTTACGCATAAAGACAGGTCTTTTGTTTGGGGAACTAAATAAGAGTCTGCCTTTCAAACCCTCAAGCACATGCTCTGCAATGCTCATGTTCTCACATTTCCCGATGGAAACAATGGTTTCATTGTCTATTGTGATGCTTCCAACCTTGGTCTTGGTTGTGTTCTCATGCAACGGGACAAGGTTATAGCTTACGCGTCTCGTCTTGTCAGCTCAAAATCCACGAGAAGAACTATACAACCCATGATCTCGAGCTAGGTGCGGTTGTTTTTGCATTAAAGATTTGGCGATACTACCTGTATGGTACCAAGTGTACGATCTTCACCGATCATAGGAGCCTCCAACATATCTTTGATCAGAAAGAACTTAATATGCGTCAACGCCGATGGGTAGAGCTTCTCAACGATTATGACTATGAGATTCGTTATCACCCAGGCAAAGCGAATGTCGTTGCTGACGCACTCAGCAGACGGAGTTATTTGCTCAGCATTCGCAACACCCAAGCCCAATACGATCTCGAAACCCTCATTCGCGAAGCCCAGCATGCCTGTTTTAATGAACGCACTCTGAAGAAGGAACGAATCTACCACGATGGAGCTCAACTGGTAAATAAGTCGAATGGGATATTCCACTTTCTGGACCGAATTTGGATCTCTAAGCGGACCGATTTGCGAAAGATTCTGATGGACGAAGCCCACAAATCTCGGTATTCTATTCATCCCGGTGCCGACAAAATGTACCAGGATCTTCGCTACAAATACTGGTGGCCGGGTATGAAAAGGGATATTGCTCTCTACGTTGGGAAGTGCCTGACCTGTGCAAGGGTCAAGGCTGAACACCAAAGGCCCTTTGGCTTACTCGAACAACCCCCAATCCCTATGTGGAAGTGGGAGAGTATAGCTATGGACTTCATAACCAAACTTCCGCACACGTCATCAGGTCACGACAGCATTTGGGTTGTTGTTGATCGATTAACCAAGTCAGCCCACTTTCTGCCAATACGGGAAGACTACAAGGTAGAACGATTAGCCCAAATCTACACTGACAAGATCATTTGTAATCATGGAACGTCTCGTGACATCATCTCTGATCGTGATGCTCGGTTTACCTGGCGACTGTGGGAAACGTTTCAAGCAGCTCTCGGTACTACGCTTAATCTGAGTATCGCATCCCATCCTCAAACCGACGGTCAGACTAAAAGAATGATCCGTACTCTTGAAGACATGCTCCGTTCGTGTGTCATAGACTTCGGTGGTAATTGGGACAAATATCTGCGGTTAGTCGAATTCTCGTATAACAACAATCATCATGCCAGCATCCAAATGGCACCATTCAAGGCTTTATATGGAAGAAGATGTCGATCGCCTATTGTATGGCACGAGATCGGTCACTCGCAATTAACCGGTCCTGAGCTATTGCAAGAAACGACTGACAAAGTCCTCCAAATTCGGGACAACTTGTTGAAAGCTCGAAGTAGACAGAAAAGTTACGCCGATAGACGACGCAAGCCCCTTGAATTTGACGTTGGCGACTACGTACTCCTAAAGGTATCACCTTGGAAGGGTGTAGTCAGATTAGGCAAGAAAGGGAAACTAGCACCTCGATATGTTGGACCTTTTAAGATTCTGGAAAGGATCGGAAAAGTCGCCTACAGACTCGAACTACCGGAGGAGCTTAGTAACGTCCACCCGACTTTCCACGTGTCCAACCTCCGAAAGTGCCTAGCTGAGCATGATTTAATTGTACCTCTCGACGACCTCCAAATAAACGAAACACTACACTTCGTGGAGAAGCCTGTCGAAATCATGGATCGCCAAACCAAGCAGCTCAGACGCTCGCGCATTCCTATTGTGAAGGTCCGATGAGAAGGCAAACGAGGCGCAGAGTTCACTTGGGAACTCGAAAGCGACATGAAGGCGAAGTACCTGCAGTTGTTTGTTACGGCTTCAGCCTAATTTCGGGATGAAATTCCCTAAACAAGGGGAGGCTGTAACACCCCAGTGTTTCGAAAGTCAAAGTCAAAGTCAAGATTGAAGTTAAAGGGAGAAAAGATTGCTAATTGCGATCTGTCTCTCCTTGCTCAATCCTTGTTTTGACTTCTTTGACTGAATGTAATCTATTTTGTGCTTTACGTTAGTTGTATTATGTGGAGTAATCACTTAAAATCGCAGTAATCGAATATTTATCGCTACGAATCGCTTTACGACTGTGAATAATAGGAAGTAACAATGCGATAAAGTTAATTAAACGCTAATCAATCTAATCTAATCAACATCGCGCTCGCAACCTCGAATTACGCATTTTGGTGATTATTATACGTGTGCGTGTGCCTTATGTGTTACTTGTGCATGTTTATTTACGTTACGTGGTAATCAATCGAATCGCAATCGCAAATCGAATACGAAGTGAGGATGATTGTATGTTGATATAGTATGATAAGTAATGGAGAAGAGACAGTACTCGATATGAGTAGTTGGGATTAAAAGTAATTTGACTAGGAAACACAATCGCGTCGCAACGCTCGCAATCGAAATCGAAACAACAAAAACTCGTCGCACCGAACACTCGAAACAGACGACCGATCGATCAGGCCACCAACCGATCGAGCTGCTGACCGATCGGCCAGCCCTTTCCTCTTTTGGAATCCTATAAATACCCATGTCATTTTCACACTTTCCATTTCTGGAAACACTCTGACTGAACAGCACGCTCTCCTCACCTTTTCACATATTTCTCTCGATTCAGGTATGATCTCGACCTAAATCTTGTACTTCCTTGATCTACACGCACTCCTACACCTTTCTATCTTTTAAATCTTAACTTTTAACCGTGAAATCACCCGATTTGAGGTGTTCTAGGATGATGTCATCATGTGTTCTTGAAGAACTTCATGTTTTGGCTTCAATCCTTCAAAAACAACTTAGATCTAACCGATTTCCACATAAACTAACAAAGATCTTTAGTAGATCTAAACATTTTCACCAAAGAAAGGATTGAAAGATGGTTTTCCAACTTTCTTTCAACTCTTTTACACTCAATGCACTCAAAACCAGAGAAATCGGAACTTGTGTCAACACATTACTCATTCTTGTGGTTACGTTAGCTCAAGATCCGATCCTATCCACGAGGTTCATCGATTTCGGGTTAAACGAGAACTCCGTCTCGAACAGTTCACTAATCGGGTTGGGGTGATTCCTGTCCGATCAGGAGAACCAAGTATTGACAAGTTTCTTGTTGTTTGACTCGTTATAAAAAAGCCTCGATAAAATGGCAAACAATAAAAAACAACCAAGTGTAAGACGAACGGGACGACCAGGATGGGGTGTCGTCCGATCGGACTGCTGTCCGAACGGACAGCTACCCGAACGGCCGGCCAACCGATCGGCTTGCACTATGGGTCCCACATTTCCATCACTTTTTCTAATCTTTGAAGTTTGAGTATTGAACGAACTGTTGTTCGTTCGGACTACCATCCGATCGGATTACTCTTCGGATCATGAGATACTTGGGCTTTAACACTTAATCGATTTTCAACATATTCAATGCACTAGGAATGCCACCCGATCGAACTGCTGTCCGATCGAGTGATATTCTGCTGTGAACTTGTTCTCACTAAAGTGCCCAGCCGATCGGGTTGCCGGCCGATCGAACGACCGTCCGATCGACTGACCTGGACGATAAAGGTACTTCAATGTTTTCAAATGCTACAATAAAAACTTCAAAAGTCAAACCATCATACACAAACACATCCCATTCAAAGGAAGAAACAATCCACTCGAACAGTCATCTGATCGAACCACCGTCCGAACGAATTGTAACTCACCCGACCAAGCTGTCTGATCGGACTGCCGACCGATCGACCAGCTGTCCGGCCCACCAACACGTATTCTCGTTTTACGCGTCACTCATCGTTATGCCATCAAACTATTCAGGTTAACCTTACTCTCAAGCGCTCCTTTCAATCCATCCAACCGCTGTGAGTATACTCGATCCCTTTTTGCTTTATGCACTTTTGGGTGTTACATACGTTACTTATACGAAATCACAATCAAACACACTACGCAAATACTTTAATCGCTAACCGTTATCGCATGTATTACGTGACTAAATGAATGCTTGTTTGTTATGTTTACACATGGAATGCTGTCTACCTGCCTTAACGACGATAGTACTATAGTTTGGACTCAGCACCAGTTCACTTGGGGGTTGTTAAGGACAATTATTTGCATGGATTACAGTGGTGATCCTGTATTACGAACTGCCTTGGGCAGTCAACCCGTAGTCATTGGTATCGATAGGTTCATGTCGATAATTAACATGCTTCGTTTTCCTCTGTGTACGTGCTGGTTATGCGTAAACTATTTCGAACTATATATGCTAATATCAAACTTGTATACTCGCCTTTACACTATGTGTATTGACTTTTATTTTAACGTATGTGACAGGTATTTAGGATGCTTATCTGCTAGGAAAGCGAGGCCACAATAAGTTTCTAGAGGCCAACAAATAGTTATCTGTACTAAACTACTAATGTAATCAGGAGTCTCTAGAAGCAGATAAACAATTGGGCTACTTAAAAATCTGAGTTGTCGGAATAGAACTATTTGCCTAGATTTTGTCTGTAATAATTTTCTTACCTTTTGAGACATTGTATGGGACATGTTATTTTAAATTGATTGGTAATGTTAATTGTTATGGAAACTTCTAGACAATCTGTTTCGCTCAGTGTCGCGCCCTGATGATTCCGCCATCGGTTGGGGTGTGACAAACATCATGGATGATCCGATCATCATGTATCTCCAGTCTGGAATACTTCCAGAAAACAAAGCCGAAGTAAGAAAAATACAGTACAAGTCCGAACATTACCAAATGTCCGATGGCATTCTGTATAGGAAATCGTACCTCGGACCATTACTGAGATGTGTAGATCCAGAAGACACTAATTATTTGATCCGCGAAGTACACGAAGGCATTTGCGGCATCTATGCCGGTCCAAGAATGGTAGTAGCAAAAGTAATGAATGCGGGTTATTACTGGCCAGGGATGCATCTGGATGCACTCAAGGTTTTGAGGAATTGCAATGGTTGCCAGAGACACGCCCCAAAAACAATGCGCCCAAAGAATGAGTTGGTCCCAGTAACAACGGCATGGCCGTTTCAACAGTGGGGTATAGATATGGTTGGTCCTTTTCCGGAAGCCCCAGGAGCGGTGAAGTTTATCATAGTCGCAGTAGACTATTTCACAAAATGGGTAGAAGCAAAGGCGCTGGCATCAACCACATCTACTGTGGTGCGAAGGTTCATCTGGGAACAAATAATTTGTCGTTTTGAGCTACCTCTGAGAATCGTAACAGACAACGGAACAAACTTCGCTGCCGAAGACCTCCAGAACTGGTTTATAGAGCTGAACATCGAATATACCTTTTCCTCGGTTGCACATCCACAAGGAAATGGTCAGGTGGAAGCAGTAAACAAAAGTATCGTGGATGGTATTAAAGCGAGGATTGGGACGCAGCGAAGGGGATGGGTTGACGAGTTGCCCAGCATAGTGTGGGCCCATAGGACTATGCCAAAGACAAGCAACGGCGAAACACCGTCCAGTCTAGTCTATGGGTCAGAAGCCGTGATACCAGCAGAGATAGGTCTGCCATCTCCAAGGATGTTGTCGATGAATGCCGTCAATAATGAAAAAGAAAGAAGGTTGGATCTGGACCTTCTAGAAGAAAGAAGAGAGATGGCAGCAATCAGCGAAGCAAAATATAAAACCAAGCTGGAAAAATACTACAACAGCAAGGTCCGAATCTGCACTTTCAACCCCGGAGATTATGTCCTGAGGGACAATGAGGCGTCCAATGCCGAAAAACCGGGCAAACTGGCTCCAAGTGGGAGGGACCTTACATCATAAATGAAGTCCTCGGGAAAGGAGCGTACAAGCTGCGCACGCTTGAAAACAAAGAAGTCCCCAGGACTTGGAATGCTCAACAATTAAGAAGATGCTATATGTAACCAGCCCTACTTTTTATCTTTCCTTGTAACGAATGGCTACGCGCCCAACACAGTAGACTTTAATACAAGAAGTGTGGCTATCTTATCTTCTGTGAATTTTTGTTACCACTGCATATATTACTTTGGGCATACACGAAAACATTAATGGCTTATACATGGGAAACGTTGTAGACCTCCAAGGCTAGTGGCAACTAAGTACATAGCCGGGTCAAGTACACACAACCAAAGCCTGCTAAGCCAAAATGCTACTTTGTGCCCACCTACACACGAAAAATCGTAAGCATGGTAAAATGAACATTGTAAGACCTCCAAGGCTAAACACAGTCGGGTCAACACAATAACCTGTTAAAGCGATCACTTCGTATAAACGAATAAGACTATGCGCATAACGACAGATAAAACATTGTAAAGTCACCTAGGCATAACACACCTCAGTGCGAAGCCGTATTAACTAACACAATACAACCTGTCACAGCCATCATTCATTCGCAATACCTAATCAAAGTAATTACACATGTACATATTGTAACGAGAACGAAATTCACAAGGACTAAACTAACAACCTGTCGTCAGCATCATATATATGTCAAAATAAGGTCAAAATGTACCAACCACCATAACAAAGGAAAAGTAAATTGTTCACAAACATGAAAACTAAGAAACTGTCAAATGATTACAAGACCATCAGGCCAATACGCGGCATGCAAGCCGGAAATCTTCAATCTTGGTGACTAGGCCCACCACCCCAGCTTCAGGGGTTTGATCACCAAGAGCCTTCTTCAACAATTCAACTCCATCAGGTTTTCGAGATAATTTTCCAACAGCTTTGACAATGGCGAATTCGAGAAACTCATACTCCTGTCGTTTCTTAGCATAACGAGCGGCACAGTCAGTTTTATACAAGTCAAAATTCTTCAGCGCCTCCTTCGCCTCAGCAACTGATCTTCCTTCGCCATAGCCATCCTTGCGGCCATTATCATACGCGGCTTCGCCAAGCTCAAACTGTCACACCCCAAACGATGGCGGAATCATCGGGGTGCGGCACTAGGCGAATCAGATTGCTCAAGAGAACCCATAACAACTATATTGCGATAATATTTACTACATTTATTATCCCATACTAACAAACAATACAGTCACATAGGTTATCACAGATTTCTTGTCCTCTCGAACAATTCAAATCCGACAACCTAACTTTTAGGTGAGTTTCTAGACTTCGTAGCTTGATTTGATGTGGACTTCAACTAAACTTGCAACATACGTTAAAATAATGTCAATACAAAAGTATTGGCGAGTATACAGGTTTGATATGTAATAGCATAATAGATTAAAGAGTGCTGCGAATTCCCACATGCATAAACGTAATACACGACATATATACTCACAAAACTGATACTACCAGCTAAGTCCTCGATGCTCGATTCTTCGATGGCATAACTAGACCCCGTCGGGTGCAATAGTACTATACTAGTCGTGGTGGGACGTCACGAGTATAAGTCCTAGCATACATGCAACTATCATCACGTATATCTATGCAAACAGTTATTCGCAAGTGAAAAGTTTACTAATTTAATCATTCGTTTGATAGGTTCAATTTATAAGGAACGTATGTTACACCCAAAATTCGATAAAAAGGGGTCAAGTATACTCACAGTGCGCATTTGGTTGGATTGACTGAATAATGCCTGAGAATGCCCTGATTTCAGACTGATTACATGAGTATTGGATTACGCGTTAAATGGTATTGGAATACACAGAATTGGACGAAAATCAGATCGAAGGTTGGCCCATTCGGATGGGCTGTCCGATCGAATAGACTGTTCGATCGGATGGGCAGCCCGATTGGTTGGGATGTCCGATCGGCCAGCCTGTCCGATCGGCAAGCCTGTCCGATCGGTTGGGTTGTTCGATTGGCTGGCCCGTCCAGCTGTTTTCGACAATTTCACATGTTTTCTGAGGTTTTGGTCGAGGCGTTTTGCTGTGACGAGTTGAACAACTGAAATTCCATCAATTCCGACTTGTTCTAAAGGCCGGGAATCACCCCGTTCCATCAGGACTTGTCGTTCTTGGCGGTTTTCCTTTGTTTAACCCGAATCTGGTTGTTTCATCGCTAGGAATCAGATCTTTGACCAACACGACACTGAGAATGAGTAGAAGATCGGTTTAAGTTCCGATTCCACCGTTTTGAATACTTTGAGAGTAAAAGAGTTGAAAGAAACTTGGAAAACCATCCTTCAATCCTTTTATTCGCGTTTATGTATAGATCTGATGTGAAAGCCTTGTTTATTCTTGTGGAAATCCCTTAGATCTGAGTTGTTCTTGGTGAAATGGGGCCAATACTTGAAGTTCATAAGAACTCCATTATGACATCACCCTAGAACACCTCAAATCCATTGATTTCATGGTTAAAAGTCGAAAATTGAAAGATAGAAAGGTGAAGGAATGCATATAGATCAAGGAAGTACAAGATTTGAGTTGAAAACTTACAAGAATCGCGAGAAATCGAGAGATAAAGGGGTTGGAACGTCTGGTCGAGCAGCAACAGTGATAACAAGTGTTTTGGGGGTGAATGGGGACTATTTATAGGCAAGGAGGGAGGAAAGGAGGGCAAAGTGGCCTGGATCGGCCGGCCCGCTCGATCGGCCGGCCCAGCCATTCGGCTGGCCCGTTTGATCGATCGGCCCAGCCGTTTGGCTGGCCCGTCCGTACGGAGGCCTTTCGATCCTCGTTTTTGGTGCGTTGCGATAGTTTGGGCCACATTTTCATATATTTATATTATTATTTATTTATTTATTTATTATAATTAATCACAAAAAGGGTCGTATATACGTATCTATATATCCACTATTCGGTGCGATGGTCGAGTTACGCGTGCCTTCGAGTGCGTTCTTCGACGTGATGTGCCACAATGATTATTGGGGTACTACTTACTCGTACTGCCGTCATCGTCACGATGGCTGGAGACATGGTACTCTCCCGATAGTCTTTGTTAGCGTTGTTTGTTTACGTTTTGACACCTCACGGTCATCGAGGAGGGTGGATTAAGCCCTCACTCAACATCATCGTGAGTGTTATGATTTATGAAAATAGCTTTGTAATAGCGATAGAATATGCGTAATTATTCGATTATACTTCAATTTAGTGATATATCTGATATAGTTATTGTCACACCCCGATTTCCATGTGTTTCACCGGTGGGGGATTACCGTGACGTAGTTGGCAATAATATAGTCAAACCACAATATTTAAATGCACAGCGGAAGCATAAAGATAAATTATATTTCAACCATTGATTGTAATATCCAAGTATCACAATAGTCGAAACAAATCCACAGGGGATCAAAATAAAAATATAAATATTGTTCAACAGATATGGCATCCCAAGCTTACGAGACTCTAACGATGCTAAGGAGTGGCCAGCCTATTACGAGTAGAACCTGCATTAATCTTTTTGGGGAAAATACGTCAGTTTACACTGGTAAATACATTCAACCGACACTTTTGAAAAATGTTTAATAAAATTGATTTGAATGCACATGGCACAAACTCTTTATAACTTGGGATAATTTACAATTAAATCTTGTAAAAGAATTACATGTTCACTATGCGTTCGGTCGCCCGGGTCGTGCCGGGTTAAAGGTTAATAGACACACCACGTAGCATAAAACCGTGGCCGGAAAACCAACGGTTATACCTTTATAATTATGGACACATTGTCGGGTATACGCCTACACCCGCGTGTCAAGGTCGTGGCCATTTCGTAAAATGCTGCCAAGGATATCCGGGACATGGTCATTAAGCTCCCAAAGGCGTAAAGCCAACAAAACCAATTTTTAAGCGGGTCACTTTGATAATACCCAACTACTAATGAGTTGGGGTCAATTGCCCGACCAAGCGGTATTTTAAATACCGTAACCCAAGCCCGTATAACGGAAAATAAGTTAAAAGTATTTACCTGAGCAAGTATTAATCCTTAATCAAACAAAATGCAAGTTTCTTTTACTGGTCTCCTATTCTGGAACGAAGGTTTAAACAACCTATTAGAATCCTAACAGGTCTTTAATTTAGCCTTAGCTTAGACCGGTCAGTTTCAAAGGATAATTACGGTTTAATCGCGTGAAGGGCGAAAACCGAGAATGGAATGTGATTCGGACCCAACAAGTTTGAAGACTTGTTTTATATGGGTAATATAATCACACTCTGGATTTTGAGGTCAAAACAATAAGGTTTGACCCGTTTCGGCTAGTTTATGTAAACTAGTTACATAAGCCGAACCGTGCGCGCATAAGGCGTAACGGGTAACCGTAAGAGTCCTACACAAGTTTCCTAAGTCAATATGCTTTAAATAGGTTGTGGTATCAGTAGGATACCTTCCATAATGCCCGTAGCGAGTTTAAATCCATTATATGCCCCGTAGGGGTATTTCGGTCATTTTAAAGATTATAAAAGAGGTTTCTGAGTTCTACAGGAAATCTGAGTTTTCCGAACAGTTTATAAAGTCCAAAATACTCTATTTATTATTTAAAATCAGTAGCAACTGGAATCGGGTCAAAATACTTTGTAGAACTCAAGTTATGCTCGAAAAGGGTATATTCGGTATTTACCGAACCGATGCCATAACCGCAGGTTATGAGCAGGTTAAAAATGATTAAAAATCTTTAAAAATCTCAAAATATTATTTTACATCAGTGTGTAAAAGGTTTGGTGTCGAAATTTGGGTTTAGATAGGCTTTACGCGAAATGCGCCGTTTAATTACTAAAGTTTCCGTAATTGCGCTATTTAGCATAACTCCTATTCTAGACCTCGGATTGACATGAAATTTTTGGGACATGTTTAGAAATCAGTAACTAAGGTTATTGTCCTTTCACGTGTCCAAAATTCTCGTTTTAAAGTAAACAGGGCGTTATGGTCAACTTTTAAGCATTTAACGGAAATGTGCTAAAGACTCGGACAAACGACGAACCGGTCACAGAGGGTTATACCATCAGGTAACCTGGTCCTAAGAGAGTCCTAAGGCATATCTAAAACATACCAAAACGGGTCAGAACTGAAGTCAAAGCAAAAGTCAAAGTTTTGCGACTTTCGGTTCCGAACCGGGTCAAAATAGTAAATGGTCGGATCAAACAAGCTTAGACCAGTTAATATACTTATTATCATGTTACATGAGTGTTTAAACAGGTTACACGCTATCTACGTTACGGATTATGCATAAAATCACAAAATAGCATTCTGTTGACTTTTTCTAAGCAAGTTTGACTCGACATTCGGACTAGTTAGAGTGGGAATCAGAGGGTGGCCTTTTAGGGGTTTAAAGCCCACATAATTACCAACAAATAACTACCTTTGATTCGGCTAATCACTGGACCATTCATGATTAACCGTTAAGTCAACCGTTAATTACGACAGTTTGACTTTTAAGCTATAACTAACCAAAAACTCAACTAAGAAAGGTTAAGGAAGCTTACCAAAGTCCTATGCACGACTAGGGATGGCTTGGTTCTGCTTTGGAGCTCCAGAAATGATCAGAAGTGCAAGAGAAAGGTGTGAAGAACTTGTTGTACATGAAGGCCTTTATATAGTGTTCATAAGGCTCTAGATTGTTGACAAACAAGTCTACCCATGCTCATTGATCATCAACAAGTGTCTCTAAGGGCCCTAAAGCAGGTAGGGGGCGCCCATGCTGCTACATTAATGGAACTAAGTCGGTTTGGAGTGAAAAGGCAAGCATGGAGCAAAAAGAAACGACCAGAGAGCCCCTCTGCAGCAGATCTTCTATTTTTTGATTTTTGCGATTTGATCCTTGGCTCTTCAAACACTGATTGGCCATCAGTTTCTTGCATATTGAGCCTTAAAAATTCACGTTTAGGGACTTCAAGACTTATACCCATTTCGTTAAGTCCCCGGTTAACTTTATTGTTACCCGAAAAGTCTTAACTTTCAACGTTGACGTTTTAATCCCTCGAATACGAATTTGATCACAACTTGCTCATACGATAACGAAACTTTATGAAATTTTTGTCGAGTATTCTAGTGAGCATAATTAACCGTTACAAAGCTTCGGGTTTGTCAAAAGGTCACTCAGAGGTATAACTTAAACATGTTGACACATTTGACCCCTGTAGTTTGTAATTCCTCACTTTCTTCCACATTTCGTTCCGTACGATCCATGATTCATTCGTTTGAAGGTACGAGCATCATTTAGGGTTACCGTACAGTATAATTATCCCTTGTTGACATTTTTAACCCTCGAATCTGCATACTTTCAATGTTTGTCAACTTTAGTCCTTTATTTAGTATTTAACACCACGTGTAAACCTAAGACACGTGTCAATACATTATTGGACGCAAAATTTCAAGGTGTTACAGTTGTATTATGATCCGAATCTCTGGTGCTAGGTGTAACGGGTATAACGAGTAGTAACAACGCACAAAAGTGCGGGTTGTTACAGTCTCCCCTGCTTTAGGAAATTTCGTCCCGAAATTAATCCATTAGTAGGGTCGTAAGAGTTGATGCGAATGAACGTAGCGATTAAAAGCGTTTAGATGAGCGAGCGATCGATTAAGACTCGACGAGCGAGTGCGGTGAGAAGATACGATTCGAACAACCAAAAGCGATAACACACACAAGAGCGATTCCATAGCGTTTTAAACTTACCGATAATCGTTTAATCTTCGAAGATATTTAGGAAAATCCCCTCATGGCGCGGCGCTAACTGCATCGATGTCCACACCAGCGCTATGGGAAGGGTTTTTGTTAGTTTGATAACAGATTTTTTGAGTTATACATTTTAAAAGAATTCAGCGGCAAAATAAGTTTTAAGAAAGCTTTCCTACAACGTGGGTTCGAGCTGAAACTCGATTGTCGAACCATCGTTTTCGGGAAGATTTCTTTTTGTCATTGCAAAAGTTTTTAGGAAAAACTGGACTTATGAAACTTCCATTGGGCACAGAGCTGAACTGATTCGATGTTTCCTCCATGTCGTAAGAAAATTTCACTTGTCCAACGGTTTTAACAAAATTTTATAAAAATTGGTTTTCTTTAACAGTACGGAAAAATAATTTACATTGAGCCCCACGTGGCACTTTCCCACGAAAGTTTGTTAATATGATTAAAAACACTTATATATAGGATGTACCAGCGGCGTATCCACCATGTTTTGTCCATATTACCTCTGTTTCGTGAGGCGGTGTCACGCGTGACGATAAGACACAGATAGAATTTCGTTCCCTCGGTCCAAGCGATAGAGTACTAGACCGAGTCGTAAATAGAAGCGAATTTGGATGCAGGCAAGCATTGATAGCGAGTGCAAGTAGTTCGATGACACGAAACATCGATACGTCGATCGTTAAACGATGGCGAATGATGTGATTTCGATTGCGAATAATGCGATTTCGATTCATTTCCACATAAAACCCACATGGCATGTTTCCACGAGAGTTGCTAATACGGCAAACGCCACGTTTCCCATATTAGTTTCGTCTCGTGAAGCGATGTCATGTACCCTAATACTACACAAACTGTGGTGATTCCCACGCGATATTCGATGATCTGAATAGCGATAAGCAATAGACTCTAATAAATGATGAGTGACGATTGTTGCGTTGCGAGCGATATGCGATTCGATTGAGTTGAATATACCACAATCATTAACTAATGTTAGCCCACATGGCCTTTTCCCACGAAATTCTGCCAATATGGTTAAAACATTACCATGTTTCGACCTTATCGGTTTTGTCTCGTGAAGCGAGGTCGTGCGCGCTAACATAACACTTATAACACGAATATCGATGAGTGATGGCGACATGCGATAAGAGTATCGAGTTGATGAAATAGGGGCGAAATGCGTTAAAGCGAAAAGCGGCGAGTGATTTTCGATACTCGTTTAGCGATCCACAATAAGCGATCCACTCCAGGCGGTAGAAGTTCACATAATGGTTGATAACCAGCGGTAGAGATTGCGAGATAAACACAAGATGTGATTACGATTTCGAGCCATATATCGAGTGATTTAGATTGCGAGATAGATCTAACAAAACTGCGATTGAGTTGCGTTATAGACTTACGACCAGTCTTCCGTTGCTCCAATTGCTCTTTGGGGTGAACTTACCCAAGTCCATCGATGTGGCAATTGCGTTGCGTACGCAGAGTTACGTGAAGTCTTGCAGTGATGCGATTTAGTTTTGTTACGCCTTGCGATCGATTTGTATTGTGTCAAAATAATCATAATATTATAATAGGTCTAATAACGTCCAACTCCATATGGCACTTTCTTCACGAAACTTCGGTAGTATGGTAAAGCACACCTTGCGTTACCCCTACTACTTATGTTTCGTGGTTTGGTGTCATGCTTTGTTGTCATGGCCAAGACGCTTATACATTAGGAAGTACCACGCCTGACCACGCTTTTAAACGTTATGGCACCATTAGAATTTCACTACGATCTCCGTGCACTGACCAAAATAATCCTGTGTGCACCCGCGATTAGTTATTCCTTGCACGTCTATCGTACCTCGTTCTAAGAGTGTTGTAAGGGAAAAATACATTGTATAGTACATAGTGCTAGCGTTTAGTTGGTGCTCGAGTAGAAGAGAAATAGAACTGACATGCGTTGACAGATGAAACGAGTTCCATACATAAAAGAAATTGACGGTGATAAGTCGTATTATTACAACAGCATTAGAAACAAAGTAACGTTGTTGAGGAGTACTTCTGCGGAAACTGCGATTGTTGTTGAAATTCCTCAAAGCTGCGGTCCTGCGCGGCAGTGCTGTATATGATGACCATACCAGTTGCAATTTGTGCAATAACGACAATTTGCTTCTAGCGGGTGATGATACGTGCACGTGAAACACAGGGGATGGGGCCCATTGTAAGCACGCTTCAGTTGAACTGGGACTGCTCGGAGAGGTTCTGGTTGCGGCAATCCAGTTGTTATAGAGTCTGGGCTCTCGGTCTTCCATTTGCGGTCGGGTTGATCTTCTCGGGATGATGCGGTGTTGTCGGTGGATTCGTCTGGGGATTCGCTGGGGACATCCTCGGAACAATCCTCAGAAGAACCTTTAGAGGAGCTGTCAGATGAACCATCGACCGATTCGCCAGAGGAATCGTCGGATGAGTTGATGATGATTGCTTGATGAGCTTGTTTGATAGGCTTCTTGGAGAAGAACCCGTCCAAGACTCGTTTGTTATTTATCTCTGCGGCTAAACGGTAGACTTCTTCGATGGTAGCAAGTCTTACAGCTTCGACAAAATCACCCACACACTTAGGTAAGCCGCGGATGTACTTTGGAATGGCTTTCTCTGAAGTGTTGACTTGACTTGGGCAGATAGTACTAAGCTGCTTGAACCTTGCTGTATAGCCAGCATTGTCACCTTCGGTTTGCTTGATTTCCCAAAATTCGTTTTCTAGCTTCTGGACTTCGTGAGGAGGACAATATTCTTCCTTCATGAGTTCCTTCAGCTCGTCCCAAGAGAGGGCGTAAGCTGCGGAGATCCCACGTTTGTTACGTTCGGTGGTCCACCAGTCGAGTGCTCGCGATTGAAATACTCCGGTAGCACAAGTAGTACGGAAACTATCGGGACACCCACTTTGTCGAAGGGTGACTTCGATAGAATCGAACCACTGGAGCAGTTGGGTCACACCTCCTTCACCTGTGAATTCCATCGGGTCACAGGCTTTGAAGTGTTTGTAGAGAAAAGTCGATTGCGGCGATTCCGTCTTAGAGTCCTTCGAGGCTCGAGAGCTGCTGAGAGAGTGCACTTGAGCGACAATTTGAGGAATGAGCTTGACCACTTCCTTGGTCACAAGCGAGGCAATCCTCTTATCGGCACTTCGTTTGGCTCTTCTCCTAGTTGTTCGTCTCGAGGCAGAGTTGTTGGAAGGCATCTAGACAGATAGATTTGGAATGAGATTCAATCATAATGATTTTGAGCTTACGATGCGATGGAACGCGATCGAAATTTGTAACGTGCAATATAAATAGACTTCACATAGGGGCCACATATGAGACACGAAACTTCCTAGATTCTCACACAATGTTTTGATTGTACTTAGACATAGATAGTTATAGTTTATACTTACACACATATATTATAGTTTAGAATGCGCGAGGACGCATTGAGAGGAATCAGTCAATTAGACATTAGTTTTGTTGCGAACATTCGGTCCTTGTTTTGGATTGCGACGGTTGTGCGAGTTGTGCGCTTTATAAAAACAGGAAGCGAAAATTGATAAATCGGGGAAATAAACACATATAACGCAACTAAGTTCATCAAATCGTAAAATCCGACGAGTCGTAGGCTTTATAGAGTACTCGGAGTGCCCTGGGTGTTTAGGCGTCGACTATCCAAGGTCACCCAATCACACCCAACAAGTTTGTGCACGCGCGTTGACTTTGGAGACTTATGCTTCCACTGGGATGCAGTTCATGGCATTCGTCCTCTTAGTCATCGCGTGGCTCGAGTCATGGTGGTGGTCGAGTCCTTAGTGAGAGTTTTTGGAAACTATTTTAGAGAGTGGAACGGTTCATTAAGGTACGGGTTTCACCCCTGACTTAACAGTTTCGTTCCCAGTTGTGGTTGTGCTCATCGAATGAATCCGAGAGCTCCACTAGAATTTCGAAATGGAGGCTTTCGTCGAGGTATGGATGTCACTCCTATCTCAGCGAGAGATTCTCGTGCTAGAAAAATGCGCTGAGTGAGCAATCCTATCGAGAGTTATTGGTTTTCACACCTGGTCTCGACTGGATCGCTCGGTTGTGAGATGCGAGTATTTTCGAAAACATGTGTATTGTGTCCGCCTTAGGAAAGGCTTGGTAGTATTCCAGCATTAGGAAAGGCTTCTTCGCGTGAAGTTGTAGTATTCGGGGTTCACACAAAGTCGTAGTTTTTGCAATTTCGATCAAAAGCATCAGGTAGGCGCAAAACAAACCCTACTGGGTTCGTACGAGTCAGCCTGTGGGTGCTTAGACTATAGACTAGGTCTATTTCTAAGACGTCGACCCGGACTAGGTCGAGTCTTGCCTAATTCCCTATAGTTATGGCTCTGATACCAATCTGTCACACCCCAACCGATGGCGGAATCATCGGGGCGCGGCACTAGGCGAATCAGATTGCTCAAGAGAATCTATAACAACTATATTGCAATAATATTTACTACATTTATTATCCCATACTAACAAACAATACAGTCACATAAGTTGTCACAGATTTCTTGTCCTCTCGAACAATTCAAATCCGACAACCTAACTTTTAGGTGAGTTTCTAGACTTCCTAGCTTGATTTGATGTGGACTTCAACTAAACCTGCAACATACGTTAAAATAATGTCAATACAAAAGTATTGGCGAGTATACAGGTTTGATATGTAATAGCATAATAGATTAAAGAGTGCTGCGAATTCCCACATGCATAAACGTAATACACGACATATATACTCACAAAACTGATACTACCAGCTAAGTCCTCGATGCTCGATTCTTCGATGGCATAACTAGACCCCGTCGGGTGCAATAGTACTATACTAGTCGTGGTGGGACGTCACGAGTATAAGTCCTAGCATACATGCAACTAGCATCACGTATATCTATGCAAACAATTATTCGCAAGTGAAAAGTTTACTAATTGAATCATTCGTTTGATAGGTTCGATTTATAAGGAACGTATGTTACACCAAAAATTCGATAAAAAGGGGTCAAGTATACTCACAGTGCGCATTTGGTTGGATTGACGGAATAATGCCTGAGAATTGAGAATGCCCTGATTTCAGACTGATTACATGAGTATTGGATTACGCGTTAAATGGTATTGGAATACACGGCATTGGACGAAAATCAGATCGAAGGTTGGCCCGTTCGGATGGGCTGTCCGATCGAATAGACTGTTCGATCGGATGGGCAGCCCGATCGGTTGGGCTCTCCGATCGGCCATCCTGTCCGATCGGCCAGCCTGTCCGATCGGCTAGCCTGTCCGATCGGTTGGGCTGTTCGATCGGCTGGCCCGTCCAACTGTTTTCGACAATTTTACATGTTTTCTGAGGTTTTGGTCGAGATGTTTTGCTGTGACGAGTTGAACAACTGAAATTCCATCAATTCCGACTTGTTCTAAAGGACGAGAATCACCCCGTTCCATCAGGACTTGCCGTTCTTGGCGGTTTTCCTTTGTTTAACCCGAATCTGGTTGTTTCATCGCTAGGAATCAGATCTTTGACCAACACGACACTAAGAATGAGTAGAAGGTCGGTTTAAGTTCCGATTCCACCGTTTTTGAATACTTTGAGAGTAAAAGAGTTGAAAGAAACTTGGAAAACCATCCTTCAACTTATTCGCGTTTATGTATAGATCTGATGTGAAAGCCTTGTTTATTCTTGTGGAAATCCCTTAGATCTGAGTTGTTCTTGGTGAAATGGGGCCAATACTTGAAGTTCATAAGAACTCCATGATGACATCACCCTAGAACACCTCAAATCCATTGATTTCACGGTTAAAAGTCGAAAATTGAAAGATAGAAAGGTGAAGGAATGCATATAGATCAAGGAAGTACAAGATTTGAGTTGTAAACTTACAAGAATCGCGAGAAATCGAGAGATAAAGGGGTTGGAACGTCTGGTCGAGCAGCAACAGTGATAACAAGTGTTTTTGGGGTGAATGGGGGGTATTTATAGGCAAGGAGGGAGGAAAGGAGGGCAAAGTGGCCTGGATCGGACGGCCCGCTCGATCGGCCAGCCCAGCCGATCGGCTGGCCTGTCCGATCGGCCGGCCCAGCCGTTCGGCTGGGCGGTCCGATCGGCCGGCCCAGCCGTTCGGCTGGGCGGTCCGATAGGCCGGCCCAGCCGTTCGGCTGGCCCGTCCGTACGGAGGCCTTTCGATCCTCGTTTTTGGTGCGTTGCGATAGTTTGGGCCACATTTTCATATATTTATATTATTATTTATTTATTTATTATAATTAATCACAAAAGGGTCGTATATACGTATCTATATATCCACTATTCGGTGCGATGGTCGAGTTACGCGTGCCTTCGAGTGCGTTCTTCGACATGATGTGCCACAATGATTATCGGGGTACTACTTGCTCGTATTGCCGTCATCGTCACGATGGCTGGAGACATGGTACTCTACCGATAGTCTTTGTTAGCGTTGTTTGTTTACGTTTTGACACCTCACGGTCATCGAGGAGGGATGATTAAGCCCTCACTCAACATCATCGTGAGTATTATGATTTATGAAAATAGCTTTGTAATAGCGATAGAATATGCGTAATTATTCGATTATACTTCAATTTAGTGATATATCTGATATAGTTACATTACGATCCGAATCTCTGGTGCTAGGCGTAACGAGTATAACGAGTAGTAACAACGCACAAAAGTGCAAGTTGTTACACAAACATATACCTAGCTAGCTCTCAGACTTAACAATACGATCCGCAATCTAGAGGAAACAAAATAAGCATGTGAAATAGGAAACAAAGTAGAGTAGATAAAAGAAGCAAGGAAAAGCATACCAATGGAACGCCGCGCGCAAGCAACCACTTGCTGTCAGCATTAGCTTCCTCTGCTATAATCTCAGAAGCCCGGAATACTGCAGATCTTCCCGTAACAAGCTGTTGCAATTTGGCGATCCGTTGGAGGTACTCGCTTTCTCTCTTCTGATGCGAAGCACACTCCTGCTCAGCCTCTTCGCTTATCTGAGTCTTCTCTCCTTCCAACTTATTTGGTAGATTTTTCAACACGGCTATGCACGGGTTTTTTAAAGATACGACGTTCTTAGTATTTAGTATACAAAATTACATTTATTTAATATGTGTAATACACATGGTTTTTAAAGATATAACTTTTTTATTATTTGATATATAAAATTTCATTTATTTAACCGTACAATATACGGGGTTCATAAATATATAACTTTTTATTATTTAATATATAAAATTATATTTATTCAACTCGTGTAATACACGAGGTTATAACCTAGTACTAACATAAAAGTAAACTGGATACTTTAAAAAATTAAAAAATAGAAATTGTATTACACATGCAACGGATTATTTTATTTTTAAATTGATTTTTTTCCTTTAAATTGGATTATTTTATAAAACTCAAATTAAACCTAAAGGTTTCCTATGTAAATTATACCTTGCTTGCGGTATGCACATATAATGTATATATGTGTGGGCATTCGGGGGGCAAAAGTGAAAGTGCATTAATCTTAACGTTATTTTACCAATTTCGTGAAAATAGCATTAAAAGAGAGGGATGGTTAATCATGCATCATGTGGTGTCGTTGATAGCCGAAAGACAAGGGGATACATGCACTAATCGGCAGTTTCTCAATTGTTGAGTGTTATGTGCCTTATATCCAAGGTTTGATGCAAAACTACTATCGAGTCGGGGGGTCTCATTGGAAGCAGGCAAGCAGTCTCTCTATTCCTACGGGGTAGAGTTAAGGTTATCTACATTTTACCTCTCTCGGACCCTATTTCAGCTTTGCTATGGGTAAGATTTACGGAGTATGATGATGATGTTTCCTATGTAAATTACTTTAATTATAGGGAGTGGGTACGAAACTTCTAATATTATACTAACTCGCCTCTCTTACACTTCATCTTCCACAACATTTTTTTCCATTAAAGCTACATCAAAGCTTTCCATGATTTCACAGCTATTCGATGGTTTATTCTAAGTCTTCATGGGTGGTTTCCTTTTATAAAGAAACTCATAACGCCCACGAAAACTTTATTTTCTTGGATTGGAATCAGTTCAACAGCGGATCACGAAATCTTTTTTTTAATTGCAAATTTTGTTGGAACGGCGTAAAATAGATTTTCGACGAAATGAAAAAGTTATCATTGAAATAAATATAAAAAAGGAGATGGCTCCAGAACCGAGACAACCCAAGCCCTTGCAGACGGATTTTATCATCAGATTTCCCCACCTCAGATGTGCTCCATTGCATCTCAAAACTTGGATAAATTCCATGTCATCTCGGACGAGATACAGATACACCGTTAAAGATAGTCTTATATAGGTACAATACTTATTATACCTGGACTCAAATACTTACCACATTGGAATTATATCCCAATACAAATACCATACTTTATATTTATCTAATAAATATATTATATATTACTTATCTAATAAATGAAACATATAATTATCTCATAATATTTTACTTATCTAATAAATAAAACATATATATTATTTATCCAATTAATAAATTCATTCAACTTTTATTTAACTATTTATTTAATTAAATAAACAACGAAATACTTAAGTAATTATTTCGTAAATAATTAATTCTCTAAACGTTTCACCAAACGTTTGAACCACATTATTATTAAATCTTGTACACTTATGAGCTATAATATTTATCTAATACATATTATTCCTTGTTTATTGTCCTAGGTGTAACTCCTTGGATCATACCTCATAAGTAACGTTAAATTAATCGTGACTTAGACATCTCATATTCCACAATGACATCTTTAGTTGTTCGTAAAACACTTGAAAGATGCATCAAAGAACTAATGTTAGTCATAAGTTGATTAAAAGAACTAGTAGTATGGAAGCATTGTTTCTTATTAGTTGTAATATTTAGTTGCAAGACCAGTGCAGTTAATCAATAGACTACTCATCCACAATTCATCGGTCTTTGCCTTGAGGCTTGACTTATTCGATCATTAGTTCTTTACCAGTTCTTGTTAATGCATATTTGTGTGGTTATTACTGTACGAATATGATATATCGAGTCTGTACTGTAGTGAATATGTGAATATGAGTGTGTTTGAAAGTATGGAACAGTCAAACGTATGAGAGACACGTTTGACTGAGAGCCAATCGATCAAATGTATCAAACGAATGAGCCATATGATTGAAACTCTCAATCGTATGGGTCATGGCCTATAAATAGAAGCGTCATGCGTTTGAACAGTGAAAGTTTAATTTGAGAGGACAAAACATACTTGTTCCGATCTAGTGCTTAACAATGTAAAGTCTTTCGGTATTGAATGCCATCTTATTTTTGGCATGTTTATCTAACGTTGCTGCCAAAATTCTTAACGAATTGAGTTAATCTATCAAAACTTCCATCTTGAACGTCATCAAACACTAATCGTTAGGTTTATCAAACCGTATCATGTACTTTTAATTAGCATCGGTCTTCGGTCTTCACTTCAACTTCTAGTTGGTTTCCAATCATTACCAGCGTGTATACCAAATTAAAAAAAAGGGTAAATTACACTTTTCGTCCTTTATGTTTGTATTGGATTTTGCAATGGATAACCTTTAACTTTAATAATTACAGTCGCAGCTCTTTATTTGTAAAACTCATTACACCTTACGTCCTTTAATACTAACCTGGTCAAAATTTTCAGTTAAATATGTCATGTGCCTTGCACATGAGGGTACGTTGGTAATTTTACTCTAAAACTAAATTAATTAAAAATATATATAAATGAATACACACATTCTCTCTCTCAACTCTCTTCTCTTTCTCTCTCACTTCCCATCTTTAGCTTTTCTCAACTACCAGTCCACCACCACCAGCCCACCGTCACCTCCCCAACCTCTGGTAACAATGAGAACCACTAGCATTAGAAACCACAAAACCCTAACCGTTAGAAACCTTAATCGTATAACCCCCCAATCCTTCCTGTATCTACTCTGCTTCTACAAATGTGTACACAGATCTGTAAAATCGCAACCATGGTAACCATTAGTGGGTTTCAAATTAAGTAGATCGTGGTTGTTGTGACAAGATTCAGAGGAAGACGATGATGGTAGAACGAGATGCCAGTTCTGATTCAATCTAGAACAATATAATCACCTCACTACAGATACAAAACACATAGATTAACCAAAATAAACCTACAATTATCGCTACCTGAATCAGAATCGCTGCGTGAAGAAGACGAACGCGAGTACAGCAGCTATACGGAATATTTCCGTTGTACGACGGTTATGAACCCGCAACTGCAACTGTGTGTGGGTTTGAGGAAGAAGAACGACAAAAGTATGGAAAACGTTATTGTTGTGTGGGCCCATTGGGGCTTTTGAATCCAATCATCCATGCATTTGTTTTTTTTTTTTTTTTTTGAAATTTTAATTAATTTAATTATAGAGTAAAATTACCAACTTACCCTCATGTGCAGACACTTGACATATTTAAGGTGGTGTTTGTTTTTTGGCCAGAAGCACTTCTGGCCACTTATGTCTGCGTCGCGCAGACGCGCGCAGACGTTTGAGTGTTGCAGCTTGTTTGTTTTCTCGCAGACCTTTCATTAAAAAAGGTCTGCGAGACCTCTTCTTGGCACAGACATTGACCCATGTCTTCTAAGGTCTGCTCACCTCTTCTCACCTTCTCCTCTTCTCCCTCCAGACACACCACCTCTACCTCCGCCGCCCACCTCCACTCCGCCACCACCTCCCACCCCTGCTCCGCCACCACCTCCAGAAATCAACAGAATCAACAGACAAAAAAGCTCGAACCGTCTGACCTGGAAATCATCAGCGGCAACCGACATCATCATCATCTCCATCACCGCCTAGCATCGTCGGACAGCCGAAGAATACCGCCGCCGTGAGCAGCGGCGGCGACGGGGTTCCTTCGCCGTTTCTCTCTCCTCACTCGTTCCCCAGTGTCTGCTGATGTGTGCCGCCACCACCAAGAGTGGTGGTGGCCGGTTGTTTTCTTCGTCGGAGCTAAAAGAGACGAGATGGTGAGGGGTGTTGCAGGTGGGTTTCGCCGGAAAGAGGGCCATCGGTCGTCGGCCGGTTCATTCACAGGTGTGGGTTATCGAGAACCCAAGAAGAAGGGGGGGTGGTTGTCGTCGGCTGGAACAATCGCCGTCGGCCGGTGTATCACCGGTCCGACATCAAGCAGGGAAAGGGGATGGGTGTTTGTGAGCATCTGATTGTGAAAATGAGGGTCTGTGTTGTTTTGTTTGTATGTAATCGAGAGAGTGAGGATGATGAAGGGCAGAGAGAGATCAAGGGAGGAGAGAGAGATCAGTGTGTGTGTGTTGTGTGTGTAAGAAGGGGTTTTGTAGAAGTAAAAAAACAAACTCTCTTCTCCTTGCAGACTGCAGACATTTGGTCCACCTCTTCTTCTGCAGATGCCTGCAGATGTGGTCCGCAGACTGCAGACCTTTTCCCACAGAAAAAACAAACAGCACCTAACTGAAAATTTTGACTAGGTTAGTACTAAAGAACGTAAGGTGTAATGAGTTTTACAAATAAAAGACTGTGACTGTAATTATTGAAGTTAGAGGTTATCCATTACAGTCCGATATAAACATAAAGACGAAAAGTGTAATTTACCCTTAAAAGAAATAACAACCTTTAAACTCTATTTACGTGATTTTTTTTTATAACTAAAATGGTTGTGAAATGATTTTCAAAAAGGAAAATACGTCACCGATCCGCGTAATAACCCAACCATCTGAACAATCACAACCGTCCATTCGAATGCCACGTCATCGATCTGCAAAACAACCCAATCATCCAATTAAAACACCTTCACCTCTCATATATAACCGATGCCCCTAACCTCTTTCAGTCACACACAATCGATCAAACACCCCCAAATTTCAAGCCCTAGAATTTTAATTTCGCTTTCACTCAAAAATTTCAATGGCACCAAAGGCAGAGAAGAAGCCCGCCGAGAAGAAGCCAGCAGAAGAGAAAGCACCGGCGGAGAAGAAGCCAAAGGCCGGAAAGAAACTGCCGAAAGAAGCCGGAGCCGCCGCCGCTGATAAGAAGAAGAAGAGATCGAAGAAGAGCGTGGAGACGTACAAGATCTATATCTTCAAGGTGTTGAAGCAGGTCCATCCTGACATCGGAATCTCCAGCAAGGCAATGGGAATCATGAATAGTTTCATTAACGATATCTTCGAGAAACTCGCTCAGGAGAGTTCCAGGCTTGCAAGGTACAACAAGAAGCCCACCATCACCTCACGGGAGATCCAGACTGCTGTGCGCCTTGTTCTTCCCGGTGAACTGGCCAAACATGCTGTTTCTGAAGGCACAAAGGCCGTCACAAAGTTTACCAGCTCTTAGGGGTTTCAAAATATTAGTTGTTTTAGGGTTCCGAGCCTTTAAATTTGTATTTGATTGAATCTGTTTGTTCAGTACAAAGTTAATGAAATATGATTTGTTTCCTGTTTCTAATAATTTTTTTAATTGATTTGGCTGTTCTTGATCTGTTGTTAATCTCAAGTCTAAAAACAAACAGGCCCCATTATATGTCAATATGTCATTAGTGTTCGGGATGGAACCAACAACAAAATTCATTATAGAAGTCAAAAGAAAGTATAGCAACATGAAATATCACCGTTCATACCGGTAGTTAACCAATTTTAACACACGAGATACTAAGACGATGTTATAACTAATATAATCGAAAGTTTAAAATTTAAATCTCCTTCATTTTAACTAACCAAAGGCCAATCACTTAGGGTGAAGGGGGTGCACACCTAATAGGTGAGTGCCCTCTCTTACGCCAAACCAATCCCCGTGTGTCACGTCAACTCCCCTCTTAAACTCCCCTAACACCCCCATTTGATGGCGCCACTCCCCTATTAGGTGAATTGGTTTTTTTTAAAAAAAAAAAAAAAAAAAAGAAAGAAAAGCTGTGATTGGTCCCCTCTCTCCTCTCTCCTCTCTCTCTCCTCCCCCCTCTTCGGCAGCCGCCCACCGTTGTATGCCCTCTCTCTCTTCACCGCTGGAGTTGGCGGTGCTTTGCCCGAGCGGGATTTGGTGTCACCGAAGGGGTTGCCCGAAGGCACCCCGTATGCCCTTAGTGGTTGTTTAACCGCCTTCATCTTAATTTTTTTTTTGGATAAATTACACTTTTCGTCCTTTATATTTGTATCGAATTGCAATGGATAAACTTTAACTTCAATAATTACAGACACAATTCTTTTTTTGTAAAACTCATTACATGTTACGTCCTTTAACACTAATTTGGTTAAAATTTTCAATTAAATCTCTTGCACATGAGGGTAAGTTCGTCATTTTAGTGTAAGAACATCTTGGCAAAAGGGGAAACAAACTGTAATCAAAATCCCCAATTTTACCAGCACAAACAATCACACAATTCAGCTTCAATTCTTACCTTTTTTAATCAAACCCAGTTAGTTAGTTGAAATCCAAATCTATCCCCCATGCTAGCAAAGAAAGACCCAAAATTCAGAATTGAAAAGCATGCCGCTGAAATTGGCTGGTTGTTCTGCTAGGCATATGATCGAACAGTTGGTGTTGGGTTCAACTGTTTGATCTGGAGAAGCAACGGATTGAAAGGGGGTGGGTGGGGTGGGGTGGACGTTGAGTGAAATATTGTTGATATAATAATTTGCATAAATATGTTTTTCCTTATAATCCATGCCCCCCCCCTCTCTCTCTAAAATATCTCTGCGACTCTCCCCCTCTCTCTCCCATCTACAACCACTGCCCACCTCCAGCTCCCTTCCCCACCACCACAATTTCCGACTCCTCTCTGTTCTAGAGAACCCCCACCACCTTATCTCATTACTTCGAAATCATGACAACCGGAAAACCGAGCCATCCACCGTAGACGGCGGATTTTCTACTCCGCCGTCACCGTCCTCCTCCTCTCCGCCGCTCTCTTCCTCCTCTGGCCATCCGATCCGTACCTGCAAGTCATCAACCTTCGTCTCGATCGCCTCAAAGTTGAGAGATGTGGTGGTGAGGGTGGCAAGATGTGGTAATTAGGGTTTAATTGGGGAAGATGGAGTGGATATGTAATTTTTTGGTTTTATTTATTAAACATTTAGATAAAAACATGAATTGATCAAAATACCCTTAATGAATAAACTTAACTGAAATTTTTAATCTGGTTAGTGTTAAAGGACGTAACGTGTAATGAGTTTTACAAAAAAAAAAAAAAAACGACCGTGCCTGTAATTATTAAAGTTAAAGGTCATCCATTGCAATCTGATACAAACATAAAGGACGAAAAGTGTAATTTACCCTAATTTTTTTTTTGAACTTTATTTAAATTTTATGATTGTGGTGAAATTGATCATTACGTCGCATCACGGCGGGTTCCCTAATATATTCGTGACGGAAAAATTGTAATTTTAAGGTATAAATTAAGATGCCTGGAATTTAGACGCGTTAATGGTCCGGAATTGGAGACCCTTTCGGATTTAAGACGCCGGAATTTCATTCATGGAATCATGTTTTTTTTAAACGGTCAATAGAATCAATCCCGAGCACTCTTAGGGCAAAGTGGACCAAACGGAGGACTCTGAGAGTAACCCGATTACACCACTAATTCCGGGGAAAACCCGGTAACCTGCCCGCGTAGGTTCAACGGTCAATCTACCGGTAAAACCCGTTTGACTAAATGATCGAATCCAAGTTTATATGGGTATTCTATCATTGACCACGAGTGCAGGACTCTACACCAAGTGAGAGTTGAACTTCCAACTCCGAAGAGAAATGCAAACATTCCACCACTTGATCTAGAGATCATTGACATGGAATCATGTATTGATGTCGTCGTTTTGATTCCCTCCTCTCTATGAATCGCCATCCCATTATTATGTAATCAATTCAGAGTTGATAAATCACATACAAATTTGCTATAACTAGAAATATCAGACATATATAAACATGTTAACAAAGTGTGTTTTTTCACATTTTAACCTGTTTTTACTTTCTAAAAGTCCACTTTTGACTTTTAAGTGTCTTAAGTGTTACAACTGAATTTCAAATATAATGCTTTATGCTTATGCCATTATACAGAAAGTTTTGTAGCAATCTTTGTATCCTAACTTACATGGCACCAATATAACTTGATATATCTTTTTTCTATCCCGATTTTAATTGTCTAAAACCAAGAATCAGATGAACCATTGTGGGTACCCTTAGTATCATTATGAAGGATTTTGTGTTGGACCATAATAATTCAACAATATTTGCAACGAAAAGAAAGTAATCTAACCAGATAGATTATAATCATAAAATAAGATCATAATATTAATCTAGTTATTCATATGTTCAATGACATGGAACTAACTTGCAAGAATCCCCTTACTTACATTCAATTTTGACGAGGTTTAACGTTTATTTTGTATTAATCATGTCATTGATAAAGTTGGCTATATCGTATCAATAGTAAAAGTACAGGTCACAAGTTTATGTTAAAAATATTCTATATATTCAATTTTAACGTTTTCTAATATTTTATCTTGTTTCCTTTTGAGGTGTGATCTCTTGATGGTGGGCTGCTTGTTACCGTTGGTAACATGTGCTGGGCCTGTGTTCGTGTTTGATGCTGGGCTGCTCCTTATATTGGGCTAAGGGTTTCATGTCTTTCTCATATATAAAAGAGGGGGCTGTCTCGGGATGATGTGCACCGACTCTCTTTTGTCTTCTCCTTCTCAAACCCTAAATCATCTTTTTGATTCCTCACACGTACATTCGTGAGGAATCCTTTGTTCTTGTTTTAATCATTTGATTCATTTAGAAAGCCTGTCAATCTGTGATGACTGGCTAGTGTTCTTGTATTGTGATTCTGAGAAGTTCATCAATAAAGTTGCATTATATTTTGTATTGGGGTTTAATCTTTGAAGTTCTGACATGGTATCAGAGCTCCAAGGTTAATTTGGTGCTCTGGTGATCTTCCGTTGCACTTTCCGTTGCTTGTTTCTCCGGAGGTTTCTATCCAAGGGTTTTAAATTAAAGGTTGATTCTTGTGGTGGTTTCTTGGCATATCTGTGGTCCGCCGTGTCCTTCCTGGATCCTTGTTGATCGTGGTTGTTGTGCCACTGTTGGATATACGAAACCCTAATTTTTAGGGTTTTCTCGTTGGATTGCTTGAAGTACTTCCTGTTGGTCCCGTTTAGGGCAAACCAACAGTTTTTTTGGTCTTCTGTCTTCTGATCAAGCTCTTGTAACCCTAAGTGAAGGTTACAAGTCTTGATCCCTTGGACTTCATCCGCACCCACTGTGAGATCTTTCCTTTTTTTCTTTGTTTAGTTTTGCATCATCCTTTATTTTTTGTGTCTAGGCATATTGATACCGGGTTTTTTGGTGAGACCGGCTTGATTTGGGATACAGAGAGGGTCCACTCTGTTGCATTTGTTTGTGTCTTTTAGCTCCCTGAATATTGTCTGCGGAGGCACCTTTTGAGTGATGAACCTCTGATCGGACCTCTGTTCAGGCTTCGCTTCATCCCTGACCTCTTGTCCCTTATTTTTGTTGTTTCTCTGGTGTGCTGTTCCGATTCGGTGTTTATCTGTTCTCACTGTGACTGTGTGACTGCTTTCCTTGTTGTTACTGCTTCTCTGTGACTGTGTGTTACTATGCCTGATACAGAAAATCAAGGGGAATCCTCTGTCACCTTGATTAGTAAATTAGATGCAAGTGACCCGTTATACCTACATGCTAGTGACTCTAGTAGTCTTACTATTGTTAATATTAAGTTGAAAGGAACTGAGAATTATGTGGTATGGTCAAATGCTATGAAACTTGCTTTAACTGCAAAAAATAAGCTAGGATTTATTAATGGTACCTGTACCAAATCAACTAAAGATGATGTTCTTGCAAGTCAATGGGATAGATGCAATTCTGTTGTTTTAACCTGGATTCTCAATTTTGTTTCTGAAGAATTTTATGTTGGTCAAGTTTATTCTAGGCTTGCTAGTGAAGTTTGGAGTGATTTAAAGGACACTTATGACAGGGTTGATGGGTCAGTTGTGTTTAGGTTATACCAAAAAATCAATTCTGTTAATCAAAATGGGGCTAGTGTTTCAGAATATTATCATAAACTCAATACTATGTGGAAACAATTTGATGCCATGGTTCAACTACCTTCCTGTAATTGTGATGCTTCTACTAAATACAATGAATTCAGCCAACTGATCAAACTTATGCAGTTCTTAATGGGATTAGATGATATTTATCAACCTGTTAGAACAAATCTGTTAACTAGGGATCCTTTACCTACTGTCAAAACTGCTTTTTCTATCATTTCTAGAGAAGAATCACACAGAGATTCAAATAAATCCTCTAAAATTCCAAATGTTGGTTTTGTTGCCAAGGCAACACAATTTAATGATAATAAAAAGCGTTTTAACAAAGGTCCAAATCCTAACTTAAAATGTACTCACTGCAATAAGGTTGGTCATGTGATTGAGAAATGTTTTGAGATTCATGGTTATCCTCCAAACTATAGAAATAAACCAAATCAAAACAATTCTCAATGGTCTAAAGCAAATGTGTCTGCTAATAGTTCTGTTGCCAATAATGATCAATCTGCTAATTCTTCCTTGAATGCTTTAACTGCTGATCAATTTTCCAAGCTGCTAGGTCTGTTAAATGAAAATAAGCTGGAAGATTCTGCCAAATCTAACATGGGCGGTGAGTGCTTTAGTGCCTTTACTCCTTTAGGGTCTTATAAAAACACCTATTGTTTTAACTCTAGCTTTTTCCATCAAAATAAACTAAAATGGATCGTTGATTCAGGGGCTAATCAACATATGGTCATGAACAATGACAACATGTTTAATCTAGTTGATGTATCTAAGTATGATATTACTATCAAACATCCAAATGGAACTGATGCTAAAGTTAAACAAATAGGGTGTTTTAAACTCTCTGAAGATGTGATCTTGAAAGATGTCTTTGTTGTCCCTGAATATTGTGTGAATCGTATCTCTGTTCACAAACTTGCTAAAGATAACAAACTTAAAGTAGTTTTTGACGAGCATAACTGTTATATTCAGGATGTTTCCTTAAAGAGAAACCTGGTGATTGGTAGGCAAATGGATGGTCTTTATTTCTGTGGTAATTCTAGTAAACCTGTGATTGCTTGCTTTAATAAAACTGAAACAATAAAGCTCTAGCATTCCAGACTTGGTCATCCAGCAGACCAAGTCCTACATGTTCTAAAACTTAAAAATGAAACAGGACAAGTTGAGCCGTGTGACACGTGTCACAAGGCCAAACAGCATAGAGTTCCCTTTCCCTTAAGTGACCATAAATCCAAAAATATCGGTGACCTTGTTCATCTTGATGTTTGGGGTCCATATAAACGACCCAGTCTTGATGGGTATAAATTTTTTCTCACCATCGTTGATGACTACTCCAGATCTGTCTGGGTCTACCTAATGAAGTCCAAAACTGAAGTGTTTGAAAATATTAAAAACTTCTATGACCTGATCCTCACTCAATTTGAAACAAAAGTCAAAATTTTCAGAAGTGATAATGGGTCCGAATTTATCAACACTCAAATGGAAAATTTTGTTAAAACACATGGCATACTTCACCAAACCTCTTGCACTTACACCCCCAACAAAACGGGATTGCTGAAAGGAAACATAGGCATCTCCTGAATGTTACAAGAGCTTTATTATTTCAATATGGTATTCCCTTAAGATTCTGGTCTGAATGTGTTCTCACTGCTGCTTATTTGATTAACAGGACACCCTCGTCTGTGTTAGGTGGTAGAACCCCTTATGAGTTGCTTTATGGCTTTGAACCTTCTCTCGATCACTTGAAAGTTTTTGGATGTCTATGTTATTTTACTGTCTTAACTAATACCGATAAACTTGAAGAAAGAGCTGAGCGATGTGTCTTTATGGAATATTCAAACTTTAAAAAAGGATACAAACTTTGGAGTTTGGATCCAAGGACATTCTCCTTCTCTCGAGATGTCAGTTTTTATGAAACCATTTTTCCTTTTAAAACCAAACTTTTTTCCTGAACTCGATCTTGACAAAAGAAATACTTTAAATCATTCCAATTTTTTTGATATCTATGAACCTTCAAGTGATACAAATCCCAATGATGAAGAGAAGGAGTCTCCTGATTCTGTACCTGAGACATAGCAACACAGTAGCTCAAATGAGCCAGTTGATGCTGCTGACACTCAGCAGTCATTTGCTTCAGGTGACATGGCTAATGCTCAGCATCATGATGAGTCTCAAAGTGAGTCTGTGAGGGTTGAGTCAAGTGGTACAAATGATGAATCAGTCCTTCCTGAGGGTAACCAACCTAGTCTTAGAAAGTCCACTAGACATGTGTCTGCCCCTAAGAGATTTAGTGACTTCATTGTTGGAAATGCTAAATATAGTTATGATAAAGTTGTTAACTATGCTAATCTATCCAGTGAAAATATGTGCTTTGCTACTAACTTAAACAAAACTGTTGAACCTGTTAACTATAAAGAAGCATGCAAAGATAAAAGGTGGATAGATGCCATGAATGATGAACTTTCTGCCTTATATAGTAATGACACTTGGGATATAGTTGATCTTCCACATGGGAAGAAACCCATTGGGAGTAAATGGGTTTACAAAGTCAAATACAAATCTAATGGTGAAATAGATAGATTTAAGGCCAGACTTGTTGCCAAAGGCTTTAGTCAGGTTGAGGGTATCGATTTTGAGGAGACCTTTTCTCCCGTTGTCAAGATGGTCACGGTCAGATGCATCATCAGTCTGTCCGTTCAAAATAACTGGCCCATATATCAACTTGACGTAAATAATGCCTTCCTTTATGGAAATCTAAGGGAGGAAGTCTATATGACCCCTCCTGATGGTCTTAATGTAAATAACAAAAACAAAGTTTGCAAGTTAAAAAGGTCCCTCTATGGCTTAAAGCAGGCCCCTCGTATGTGGAATGAAAAACTTGTCCAAGTTCTTGTTAAAATTGGTTTTGTTCAGTCTAAGTGTGACCATTCTATGTTTTTTAAATCTGATAATTCTGTGTTTATTGCCTTGTTAGTCTATGTTGATGACATTATACTAACAGGAAACAATGTTGATGAAATTAATAAAGTGAAATCCTGTTTAAAAAAGGAGTTTCAAATTAAAGACCTTGGTTTCTTAAAATACTTTCTTGGTATTGAAATCATCAAAAGCAGTGAGGGTACTTGCCTCACCCAAAGAAAATATTGTATGGATCTTTTAAATGAATATGGGATGAGCGGGTGTAAGCCAGTTAACTGTCCCATAGAGCAAAACCACATTTTGACAAAAATGAGTAAAAATGAGAAATTAAATGATGTCAGTATCACTGAATATCAAAAACTTGTGGGCAAACTTATTTATCTCTCTCACACTCGCCCTGATATTGCCTATGCCGTTCACTATTTGTCCCAATATATGCATAAACCAACAGAAGCTCATTCTCAGATAGCCTTTAGGCTGCTGAGGTATTTAAAAAATGCTCCTGGCTATGGCATTATATTTAAACAGAGCGATTCCTTCCAGTTATCAGCCTATGCTGACTCAGATTGGGCCAAGTGTGTTGACAGCAGAAGGTCTGTAACTGGGTACTGTATCTTTCTCGGAAACTCTCTAGTTTCTTGGAAAAGCAAGAAACAAAGCGTTGTCTCTCGTTCATCTGCTGAAGAAGAATATAGATCCATGTGCAGTGCCTCTTGCGAAATCTTGTGGCTGATAAATGTTCTAAGGGAACTAAGGATCAATGTTGCCTTACCAGTGACACTGAATTGTGACAACAGTGCAACCATTTCCATAGCTGCAAACCCTGTGTTTCATGACAAAACAAAACACTTTGAGGTCGACTTATTTTTCCTTCGGGAAAAAATAGCAGCAGGTATCATCAAAACATCTGGTATAAAGTCTGAATTCCAGCTTGCGGATGTGTTCACAAAAGGGTTATTACCAAGACATCATGAAGAAATGTTTAAGTCTCTTGGTCTCACAAATCTTTTTAAACATTAAAACTGAGGGGGGGGGGGGTGTTAAAAATATTCTATATATTCGGTTTAACGTTTTCTAATATTTTATCTTGTTTCCTTTTGAGGTGTGATCTCTTGATGGTGGGCTGCTTGTTACCGTTGGTCACATGTGCTGGGCCTGTGTTCGTGTTTGATGCTGGGCTGCTCCTTATATTGGGCTAAGGGTTTCATGTCTTTCTCATATATAAAAGAGGGGGCTGTCTCGGGATGATGTGCACCGACTCTCTTTTGTCTTCTCCTTCTCAAACCCTAAATCATCTTTTTTATTCCTCACACGTACATTCGTGAGGAATCCTTTGTTCTTGTTTTAATCATTTGATTCATTTAGAAAGCCTGTCAATATGTGATGACTGGCTAGTGTTTTTGTATTGTGATTCTGAGAAGTTCATCAATAAAGTTGCATTATATTTTGTATTGGGGTTTAATCTTTGAAGTTCTGACAGTTTACAAGTTCATTATGATAGTAAAGTACCAAAACATATCAAGGAACATAACATTTCAATATCAAACATTAAAACACAATTGACGATCACAAATTTGTGTTGTAAGCACTTGGAACCAAGTACAAGTCACTTTTTAGTTTTAGATTGGCTCCAAGAGTCTCACTCCTATCAATATTCTCTCTATTTACTCCATTCAGAAGCACCCAATTGAAGTGGTAGATATACATAATGGGTTCCCTTAAAATCAATTAAACTTTCGCTAAATCTTTATGGTATTTAACTCTCTGGATTATTCCAATTTTCCATATATTGATAGTAACTTTGGTATTCATAGGAATATTATATCCACCAATCTCGCACTTTTCCCTACACTGTCTAGGGGTTAATGGAGTTGGAGGATGCAACCTCAAGGTTTCATTGATCACTAGTCTTAAGTAATCAAGATCTTTAATATCCTACTTATAGACCTTTTTCTTACCCTTAAGAACCCGCCTAATCTCTCCTTGTAGTTTATACATTAACCTTGGATTTATCATTAGTTCGAGCATTGTCCATCCAATTATCACCGAAGATGTGTCCGTCACGGCTAAAAACATATCCTGCATCAATAACATGTTTATCGTTCCTGGATATTCATCTACTTTCTGTTTCCTAAAAAATAAGAGCCCTCCCCTAAAAGAATAAAAATAAAAAAACTTCATATACTCTATCTAAATAATAAGTTGAGTTAAATACCTGGTTGGTCCCTGTGGTTTGCGAAAATTGCAGACTTGGTCCCAAGGGTTCACTAATTACACACTTGGTCCCAGTGGTTGCAATTTTCGCACTCGGGTGGTCCCTAACACTAACCTAAGTTAAATTTCCAGTTAAGTATGTGCAAAATTACTTATTTACCCCTGAACAATTAAAAAAATTTAAAAAGATAGCCACACTCATCTTCCCCATCCACCTGCACCCCATTCACCACCACCATGTAACCAGCTATTTAACTCTAATAATAATAACTCACTTTCACAAATCTTGATTCAGTTTCATCATCAAACCCTAACATTGAACACTCCAAATTTCTTCCATCTTCTCCTTTCACTCGCAATTTCAATCGCCGTTGTCTCCGCTTTCTCCCCCGCCGATCACCACCTCATTGACTGCGGTACCACTGCCTCCACGGTGGTTGACCACGACCACCGGCCGTTCACCGGAGATGACGGATCCTCTTCAACCCTTTCATCAACCAAATCTTTATCATTAAAGAACTCAAACCTAGATCCCAGTTTGTCACCAATTTATCACACAGCTAGGGTTAATGCTTTTGAGGTGATTTCTGCTCCTAAAGATTTCATTGATAATTTCAAGTATGTGAGCTTTAATCATAATATGAGATATGCTTATGAGACTGTTTATAGGGTTAGTGTTGGTGGTGTTAAAGTGACACCTTTTAATAATTTTTTGTGGAGAAATTGGGTTCCTGATGATGAGTTTTTAAAATTGGGTGATGGGTCGGTCGAAAGCTATAAAAAGATTCACTTCGATTGTCGGATTAATTACCGAATAGGTTTTCACTTATGAACTTGAATTCAGAGTTGCAGGTGACACGGTGGTCGGAGTTATCGGGTGAGGGTGCAGGTGGTGAGTGTGGGTTACATGGTGGTGGCGAAGGGGGGTTTCTGGGGTGAATGGTGTTGGTGATTTGGGTGTGACGTTGAGTAGTGGCGGTGGTGGAGATTTGATGGTGGTGGAGGTGGAGATGTATGGTGGTGGTGGAGATTGATGGTGGTGGAGGTGGAGGTGGTGATAGATGGTGGTTGTTATGGTAGGAGAGAGATAGATGGGGAAGATGAGTGTGGCCATCTTTTTTAATTTTTTAAATTGTTCAGGGGTAAATAAGTAATTTTTCACATATTTAACTGAGAAATTTAACTTAGGTTAGTGTTAAGAACCACCCGAGTGCGAAAATTGCAAACACTGGGACCAAGTTTGTAATTAGTAAACCCTTAGGATCAAGTGTGTAATTTTCACAAACCACAGGACCAACCAGGTAGTAAGTTTATCAAACAAAAATGGCTATGAATATACTCCCTTCACAACAAAGCTGAAAAATCACAACCGTCCATTATCATGCCACGTCGCCGATCCGCATAACAACCCAATCATCCAATAAAAACCCATTCACGTCTACTATATAAGCGGATCCCGTAACGTCTTTCAATCACACACAATCAATCAATCCCCCCCAAATTACAAACCCTAGAATTCCAATTCCCCTCAATGGCACCAAAGGCAGAGAAGAAGCCCGCCGAGAAGAAGCCGGCAGAAGAGAAAGCACCGGCGGAGAAGAAGCCAAAGGCAGGCAAGAAACTGCCAAAAGAAGCCGGATCTGCAGCCGCTGATAAGAAGAAGAAGAGAACGAAGAAGAGCGTGGAGACGTACAAGATCTACATCTTCAAGGTGCTGAAGCAGGTTCATCCTGACATCGGAATCTCCAGCAAGGCCATGGGAATCATGAACAGTTTCATCAACGACATATTCGAGAAACTCGCTCAGGAGAGTTCGAGGCTTGCAAGGTACAACAAGAAGCCCACCATCACGTCTCGGGAGATCCAGACTGCCGTACGCCTTGTTCTTCCCGGTGAATTAGCCAAACATGCTGTTTCTGAAGGCACGAAGGCGGTCACCAAATTTACCAGCTCTTAGAGCGTTTGTTGTTTTTGAATATGTTCGTATAATCTGATGGAATCTGATAGAGATAGGGTTTCAATCTTTTGATGAACGTATAATAGTTGTTAGTTTTTGATTTTATGGTGATAAACTTTCTGAATCTGGATCCGTTTGAATCAATTTATCTGGTGCAAAGAATATTGAATATGGTTGTTATTATTTTGTTCAACTGGTGTTATATATTTTGTTTTTTGGTTCTAACAACTTATTCAATCAATTTGGCTGTTATTGATCTTGAAATGAATTATGAGTCTGTTGTTAATCTTACAAATAAGCTAGTATTTCCTTGCAAATTTGTGGTTAGATTTCATTTGATTTGTTTACAAACATGAATTTTCAATTTTGTTTAAGTGGTTGAGTTATAAGCTAAGATCAAATTAACTACCAGATGTGTAGGGAACCAAACCAAGAGTACCTAAACATACTTCTAGCGTCAAGAATTCAAATGGTTGTTTGAAGGTTAAACATTAACAGAATAAACTGCATAAAAACAAAGAATTATACAGTTTATTATTTATAGGATAGGATTGAAGCCTGCTTTAAGCTGTCAATAGAACGCAGGTGCACAGCTTTGCGACCGTATCTCAGTACCATCAAGTTGCACTTTTTTTTCCCTCTGTTCTGCCATTCATCCCTGTAATTTGGGTCTAAGCTTACTTTGATGTCATACATGTTGCATTGTCAATCAGGATGTTGGAACAGAAGATCCATACTGGTGCCCTAAAAGTTTTTGGGTTGCGTTTGACTTCCCATGTAGTTTCGTGGTAAGATTCTATCTGTTCCTTGGTTTAATTGTTGTAAATTTGAATGATTTAAACAGTTTAGCGTGTTTATTTGTGTGAAGCTACTTGTGTATCACGGTCTGTGATTTGAGTTCAAAACTGATTCTAAAGGGGATTAAGAAATGGAACTTTACAGGTTATGGTTATAATTATGATGGTCATTTTGTTAATTGGGGACTAAAGTTGTCTTTCTTTTGATGTTAAGTCATGATATTATGATCGTCACGCATATTGAAGAAAGATCATTTAGGCGATTTGTTGAATCTTGCCTCGAACAAACAAACGGTTGTTGACCATCTTCTGTCTCAGGTTTCTAAGGAACAAACTACTTTGAAGTTTTAAGCTTATTTTTTCGTCAAATATAAATGGGTCAAATGAAAATATCAGCTTTAAAGGGAATGAGCCAAATAGGTTGAAAGTTGCCCAAATATACTAACGGGTCAAAAAGGTTGAAAGTCCGCCAAAGATAATCTATCGCAAACTACCTTCTAAATCTTGCTATCGAAGATTTAAGTAATTGTTTTTTTATATCTAACACATGCATATCTATAAACTAGATGGACGTAAAAGTTTTTGTGGGTACGCATGCAGAAAGTTGAAAACAGACTCGGGAAAATTGATTTGAGAGAGCTTGCATCAGCTGAGAGCCCATATACTTTCACACTTGTTTACAAGCACATCCTCAAACAACAACCTGATTACCCAGTAAGTATGGTTTAATGTCCTACTTGATAATTTATTTTATCTGATTGAATAAGCAGTTTACTCAGTTCCGCTTGACAGCTTGAGAGATAAAAAAGGTTGAATCTTGATGAGTTTCTCTATTTATTTTATCGGTTCACCCTCTGCCACATTTCAACACCAACTATTCATTGTAAGGCCACCCGTAGTGGGGCGTTTTTTTTTTAAAAAAATTCAAAAAAAACGCCGGAAAACGCCCCGGACCCCATTACACCCGGCGTTTCCGGGCGTTTTTTTTGTTCAAATTTGTTGTTGGCGTTTTTTTTAAAACGCTCGTTTTGTTTTGTGGAATGGTTGACCCACCAATCACCATTTGTTTCCTTTTTTTTTTTTAATAATTGGAAGGGGCGTTATTGGAATAATGCCCCACTACGCCACTTTTGCTATAATGCCCAACGCTGACTAGGATGCCATGTGTCAGATAATGCCCCATGGTGGGGGCATTATTTTTGTTCACCACTACGGGTGGTCTAAGGGTTAATGTGTTGATAATGGCCTGAAGTCTGTTTGTATACATACAACCGCCTAATCATTTTATTCAAAGTTTTATAAAAATAGACAAGATCTTATCCTGATCAACAAATTCGACCCGATCCGTTTCAACCTGAATCCATTTGTCCTTTGACCCAATCCGCTTCAATATAGAAGCCACAAAATATTATTGGCAGCAATGGAAGACTTGATGTTGAAGGGAACGCGAAATGCTGATAAAGCGTTCTTCCATCAGTTAATCATTTCTTTAATAATTTTTTTTATAAGGATTTGATATAATAAATAATTTTTTTGGGTTGCGGGCACTTCTTTCTCTGTACTCAGCTAGCAGTCTGGCATCTGTGATGAGTTTAATGTTTGGCCAATGCTGGAATACTTATGGACACGTAGGATCGATATATGTTTGTGTTTCCAGCTGAATATTTTTGTTTTCTTATCTCCATTTTATAATGTTGTTATGTTCGATTTTTATAAAATTTTAGGACTGATGTTGCTGGTGGACATACGCTAAGGGTCATGTTTGAAGGTGTTGTTACCTTGCATGTACTTATAATTAGAGGAATTTGAGTATTGTTCATGTTTCATATGCTTTTGTTGAATTTTAGTCATAAATTCATATGCTTATGAACTTGATAGTTAATATCTATATCTTGTTAGAAAAATAACCACTGCTTGAAAACCACTGATTGGAAACCACTGATCAGTTTGTCTAACTACTGATGAACTTAACTACTGATCAGTTTAAGCACTGATCAGTCTAACCGCTGATCAACCACTGTCGGTTGAAGCAGTGGCAAGATGAAACAGAACTACTGATCAGAACAGTGGTTAGAAAGGTTGCAAAAATAGAAGAATAAAAGAAACAGTAAACGATTTAACCGGGCTTGTGTTTGACACAATTCCCTTAAACAGATTCGCCGTCTGTTCCCAGGGTACGCCGGTTCGAAACAGCACCGAGCGCTGCCGGACTTGAACACTTGCCTGAAAGAAAACTGGAGAATGCTGTAGAGAGAAAGAGAAGAGACTGTTGATTTCGGTGTGTCTAAACTGAACGAAAAGGTTCGGTTTTATAGCCATAAAATTGTAACTGTGTTCTCAACATCATTGCAGCATATTAAAAGACCAGACTAATGGTCATTATTGCAATTATTGTATCAGTTTTAAAACTGAAACATAATGATCATTAAAAAGAAATCATAACAGTCTAGAAACTGAAAAGAATGATCATAATTAAAAACGAGAATAACAGTTACGAGTCTGTGCAAAAACTGGCCTCACGCGGGCCCGGGTTTTCGGAGCTGCATTCGTGTCCGCAGGATGTGCGGGCACGCACGAGTTCAACCAAATTCCAGCTCCGAAACTCAAATTTTTGCACCCCCCCTGCGCACGCGCGGGTAGGACTTGTGGTAAAACATGTCATAAGACTACAATTGCTTGGAGAAGCTTTTGCCTTATAAATTGCCTTTTCTTTTGTTCCCACACCAATGTGGGACAAGGTGGTTTTACCACTTGAGACTTTCCATTCACACCAAACTTCCAACAATCCCCCACATGAATGGAGGTCGATCTCAGAAACAACATTATTCCAATTTGATTTCAGCAGTTGAGTTTTGCATACGATAGGTAGGTGTTACCCTTTGAACCTTCGCTCATGAAATGCACTTAGCCCACTAGCTCTGAGTAGAACTCGATGTCTTTGAACTCGTCTGCCGTTTGTGTGGACGACAATGCACTTCACACAAGACTCTCCCTGACAAAGTCAAGTCCTCATAGTTATGTTCGTTATGGTCATGAACATGAGCCTGGTTCTGCGAGAGCCATTAGGTATTGTGCCCCAACAACACCCTTCGAAGCGACCCCACTTCTCTCTCACATAGGTGATTCACCATGTATGGTTATCTTAGTCGAATCATTAAAAGCCATAGGCTTAGCCTCACACTTGTCACTTTTTGGAATGGACTAGGAAGTTTACTAAGCCTTGCAATAAACTCCCTTATATATATACGTAGGGTTATCTCCCACAGTGACCTTATTAATTCATACAATTAGGTTTTCCTATTGAACTCAGCTCTTGGGATCTCCAGTCTACTGAGTTAGGTTTCCATCATATGAACTTATTTTCAAGGGCTTCAGTCCCATTCCCATGGACGACTTCTGTACTAACTCTCTACTTAGGCCTTTTGTTAGCGGATCCGCAATATTATCCTTTGACCTCACGTAGTCAACAGTGATAATTCCTGTAGAGATTAGTTGTCGTATCGTATTATGTCTACGTCTGATATGTCTGTTCCTACCATTATACATTGTGCTACGAGCTCTGCCAAGTGCCGATTGGCTATCACAATGTATACAAATGGCTGTTGCCGGCTTAGGCCATCTTGGTATATCCTCAACAAATTGACGTAGCCATTCTGCCTCTTCACCTGCTTTATCTAAAGCGATGAACTCAGATTCCATCGTGGATCTAGCAATAACCGTTTGTTTTGATGATTTCCACGATATCGCTGCACCTCCAAGTGTGAATACATACCCACTTGTTGCTCTGGAATCATTCGTGTCAGATATCCAATTTGCATCACAGTGTCCTTCTATAACTGCTGGATATCTGTTATAATGCAACCCGTATTCTCGAGTGTATCTTAAGTAACGAAGCAACCGAGTGATACAGTTCCAATGCATTGAACTTGGGTTGCTTGTGTATCTACTTAGCTTGCTCACAGCAAATGCTATGTCTGGTCGAGTACAACTCATAAGATACATCAAGCTACCAATAATTCTTGAGTATTCCAACTGGTTTACGGGTTCACCTCTATTCTTGGCTAGATGTTGACTTGTGTCAAGTGGAGTTCTAGCTTCATTAGAGTCATTCGCATTGAACTTCTCAAGAATTTTGTCCACATAGTGGGATTGACTTAAAACGAGTCCATTTTGGGTTCGCGTGATTTTGACCCCCAAAATCACATCCGCCAGACCCATGTCTTTCATGTCAAATCTTGCTTTTAGCATGTTCTTTGTAGATTTTATGATTTTGTCATCGCTTCTAGCAATGAGCATATCATCTACATATAGACACAAAATGACATATCCATCAGATGTGTCCTTCACATACACACACTTGTCACATTCATTGATTTTGAACCCAGCATCAAGCATGACATGATCAAACTTTTGATGCCATTGTTTTGGAGCTTGTTTCAATCCATACAAGGATTTCACAAGTTTACACACTTTCTTTTCTTGCCCAATAGCTGTGAAGCCTTCGGGTTGCTCCATGTAGATTTCTTCCTCGAGAATCCCATTCAAGAAAGCTGTTTTCACATCCATTTGGTGAACTTCCAAATTTCTAATGGCGGCAATGGCAAGCACCAACCTGATGGATGTTATTCGCGTAACTGGCGAATATGTATCAAAGTAATCTAAACCTTCTCGTTGTTTATATCCTTTGATCACCAACCTTGCTTTGTACTTATCGATGGTTCCATCTGGTTTCATCTTCTTCTTGAAGATCCATCGATATCCTAGTGGTTTACATCCTTGAGGAAGGTCCACTAGTTCCCAGGTATGGTTCTGTAAGATAGAGTCTATCTCACTTTTGATTGCCTCCCTCCACTGAGGTCCTTCTGAGGAATGTACCGCTTGTTGGTACGTTTGAGGTTCATCTTCTATCATATAGGTAAGAAACTCAGGTCCAAAGGATTTTTCAGTCCTTTGTCGTTTACTTTTCCTGATTTCAACTTCCTCGGTCTTAGATTGTTCTCGAGGTTCATCGTTTTCAACTTCTCCCTCGGGAACAATTTCCTCAACCGGTCTAGAAGAACTCGGTTCACTTTTATCTAAGCATGGGAACACATTTTCAAACCATGATGCATCCTTAGATTCAATTATGGTGCCTTTGCATATTCCAGGATTTTTAGAATCATGCACAAGAAAACGATAAGGACCATAAGGACGGGTGTATCCTATAAATACACAATCCACCGTTTTGGGACCTATTAGTAGCCGCTTAGGTGGTGTGACCACCACCTTAGCTAGACACCCCCACACTTTCAAGGATTTATATGGTGCTTTCTTTCCCGTCCATAATTCGTATGGCGTTACATCCTTTTTCTTATTGGGTATCATGTTCAACACATAATTTGCCGATAAGATTGCTTCCCCCCACATGTTTTGGTTTACACCGGAGCTTATCATCATGGCATTCATCATTTCTTTCAAGGTACGATTTTTTCGTTCCGCTATGCCATTTGATTGAGGGGAGTAAGGAGCTGTGAGTTCGTGGATGATTCCACTTTTTGCACATACGTCAATAAAAGGTGAAACATATTCACCTCCTCGGTCGCTCCTTACAATTTTGATTTTCCGATTTAGTTGATTCTCAACTTCGGCTTTAAACAAGATAAACTTGTCAATAGCCTCGTCCTTACTCTTAAGTAAGTACACATAGCAATACCTTGTACTATCATCAATGAACGTGATGAAGTACTTGTTCCCACCACGAGTAGGAATTGCTTTTAGATCACACACATCAGTGTGGATCATCTCGAGGGGTTCGGTGAATCGTTCCACCTTTTTGAATGACGATTTCGTTTGTTTTGCTTCTAGGCAAGTTTCACATTTATTAATTGAGTCGATATCGAATGTTGGTATGCAATCAAGTTTGATTAAACGACGAATAGAATTATAATTTACGTGACCTAGTCTACCATGCCATAAATTCGAAGACTCAATCAAATAAGTAGAACTAGTAGTGTTTTCTTTCATTGCATTCACGACAATTACATTCAGTTTAAACATTCCATTGAGGGCATAGCCCTTACCAACATAAACACCATTTTTGGTCAACACGACCTTATCCGACTCAATTACCATTTTGAACCCAAACTTGTTCAACTGCCATCCCGACACAAGGTTCTTACGAATTTCGGGAACATACAGCACATTGGACAAAGTGAGTTCCTTTCCCGAAGTCATCTTCAAAACCACGTTACCCTCGCCTTTTATTTCTGCCGTGGCAGAATTTCCCATGAAAACCTTTTCTCCATTAGTCACCTCCTTGAAGGTGTTGAAAAGGCTTTTGTCAAAGCACACATGTCGAGTAGCCCCCGTATCGACCCACCAATCCTTGTTATTTTGCCCAACTATGTTCACTTCCGTGACCAAGATCGAGAGGTCCGTGACCATGGCAACAAGCTTATCGACTTCATCTACCATGTTCACTTGTTGAGCATTTTCCTTTTTCTTGGGAAGCTTGCATTCGCTAGCCTTGTGGCCTTGCTTTTGACAATTGTAACAAGTTCCAAGGAACTTCTTTTTTCCAACTCCCCCCTTAGGACCAAGGTTGGAGCGTTTCCCATGACCTTTCTTTCCGCCCTTTCCACTGTTTTTTCCCTTCGAAGATTGCCCATGTTCAACAAGATTGGCCTTCACAGTTTCAGGACCATCAACCTTTTTTAGGGCCACTTTGTTATCTTCTTCAATCCGAAGACGAACAACAAGATCTTCAATGGTCATCTCCTTTCGCTTATGCTTGAGATAGTTCTTGAAATCAACCCAACTTGGTGGCAGTTTTTCGATCATTGCAGCAACTTGGAATGTCTCGCTGAGAATCATTCCTTCCGCATGAATATCATGAAGGATAACCTGCAATTCTTGGACTTGGCTCATGACAGTTTTTGAGTCTATCATTTTAAAGTCCAAGAACTTTGACACCACGAATTTCTTAGTGCCCGCATCTTCTGTTTTGTATTTGCGATCCAAAGACTCCCACAATTCTTTGGCAGTCTTGGCTTTGCAATACACATTATACAACGTGTCCACCAAACCATTCAAGATAAAGTTGCGGCACAGGAAATCCGAATGATTCCAAGCATGCATCGCGCTCACAGTTTGAGCATCCATCTCCCCTTCCTCAACATGGGGTTTCGGTTCAGTCAAGAACCTTGCCAGATTCAGCGTGGTCAGATAAAAGAACATCTTTTGCTGCCACTGTTTGAAATTCACACCATTGAATTTCTCTGGTTTTTCAGCATGCGAAACTGCATTAGGCAGTGGTGCAACCAGACCGGTAGTGACAAAAACAGCGGAAGTCATGACCGCAGAAACAGCACTGGTCATGACAGCAGAAACAGCAGTAGTCATCGGCTGAGATTCCATTCTGAAAGAAAACTGGTAATCAGTAAATAAAATCTGTTTAAGTTTGTTAGAAAAATAACCACTGCTTGAAAACCACTGATTGGAAACCACTGATCAGTTTGTCTAACTACTGATGAACTTAACTACTGATCAGTTTAAGCACTGATCAGTCTAACCGCTGATCAACCACTGTCGGTTGAAGCAGTGGCAAGATGAAACAGAACTACTGATCAGAACAGTGGTTAGAAAGGTTGCAAAAATAGAAGAATAAAAGAAACAGTAAACGATTTAACCGGGCTTGTGTTTGACACAATTCCCTTAAACAGATTCGCCGTCTGTTCCTAGGGTACGCCGGTTCGAAACAGCACCGAGCGCTGCCGGACTTGAACACTTGCCTGAAAGAAAACTGGAGAATGCTGTAGAGAGAGACTGTTGATTTCGGTGTGTCTAAACTGAACGAAAAGGTTCGGTTTTATAGCCATAAAATTGTAACTGTGTTCTCAACATCATTGCAGCATATTAAAAGACCAGACTAATGGTCATTATTGCAATTATTGTATCAGTTTTAAAACTGAAACATAATGATCATTAAAAAGAAATCATAACAGTCTAGAAACTGAAAAGAATGATCATAATTAAAAACGAGAATAACAGTTACGAGTCTGTGCAAAAACTGGCCTCACGCGGGCCCGGGTTTTCGGAGCTGCATTCGTGTCCGCAGGATGTGCGGGCACGCACGAGTTCAACCAAATTCCAGCTCCGAAACTCAAATTTTTGCACCCCCCCCTGCGCACGCGCGGGTAGGACTTGTGGTAAAACATGTCATAAGACTACAATTGCTTGGAGAAGCTTTTGCCTTATAAATTGCCTTTTCTTTTGTTCCCACACCAATGTGGGACAAGGTGGTTTTACCACTTGAGACTTTCCATTCACACCAAACTTCCAACATATCTATAATCTATAATACTGTTTCAAGGAAACTAGACGGCTAAATTGGTAATTTAACACCAATTTTAAGATGGCATACATACCTAAAGCTCGCGCTCAAATCCCAAATTTTTAACATTATCTTTCAATCTTGCCCCTCTCACTTCATCGCCCATCACAAGCCTACCCTCACCACAATCATCAACTCTGAAGATTCTAAGCGACGTTCCAGTTTGATCTCATCATCTCCCTGATTGATTAAACCTTAAATCCGGCATATGAATATTCCTAACGTGTGTTGTTTTCTTCTCAATCGTGCATCGTGACTTTCTCAATCTTTATCAGTTACAAACATTTCCAGGTCGATAAACTTGAGTAAAAGTTTATCCATCTCTTGTGACGTGTATGATGGATGACTCGTGTCAGTGGTGAGGTTAATGATATCGTTGAATTTGTTGTATCTTTTTAATCGTAAGTCCTAACTTTTATAGGATCAATACACCACAACCTGCAGTCTGCAGGATTTGAACTCCTAACATTTTAGGGAATATGATTTGGTTAGTTTACAATGGTTAACCATAGGTGCTCGGTATGTGCCAGTTAATTTTACATTCAGATAATAAATCCAAATAAAAAAGAAAAAAAGAACATGCTAATTCAAAAACAATAAAGAGGTAACAAGTATTATATTGTCTTAGTGACCGTTCAATTATTGTGTTATTTATACACCTAACCATAACCTAACCATAAAACTCAATTATAAATGAACTCCCTTTGGCTTTTATGTTGACTTTTTTATTTTTTTTTTTTAACCGCAAATTTCTTTTATTCCAAGACCTTTCCCTCCCACAGTGTTGTTTTGTCTTTACCAATTGAACACCACCCTATTGATTGACTTTTTTTACTTTTTTTTTTTTTTTTGAACTGCAACAACTTTATTAGACAATAAAGCCCAACAAGAGGCTGGTGAAACATACAAAATGGTTACAGGCTTACAGCATAAACAAAATGTTAAAATCTAGCCAATCAATCCAGTCAACGGATCTAATCCCTCCTCTAATCGAAAGCCACATAAAGGCGTCCTCCTTCATAAAGGTTGACTTTTTTACTTATTAATCACATGTTGTTCTCAACTTTCTTGATTTAATATATGGCTATGTGAATACAGATGTTAGCAAAAATATAGTTCCTCATGAAACTAAGGGAAGGGAAATTCGTCTTGGGTTCCGGATGACTCTTTGGCAAGTGAGTATATGTTTCTATTGCAAAACTACTAACAACTAGTTGTTTACCATGCGCGCGCGTTGCGGCGCGCTAAACCAAATCGTTCTATAAGAATGACAAAACATGTCAAATAACAAAAAGTAACTCAAACTAAAACGTCACGTATTTTCGGTACCGGTTCGGCACCGGTATTCACCGATTTTTACCCTCAAATACAACCCCCGCCCAAGGGGCCACGCCGAAACTCAAGCCCACCCGGGGTGGTGACTTGAGCGTTTGTACCCAACCCACGACACAACCCCAGCCCCATACCCCATATTCTAATATTTCCTAGATTTTTTTTGAACACATAGCCGTTGGCAAACGGCTAGCACAAACGGCTACTTGTCTTGGCCAATGAGATCCCGCCATGTCATCTTGATAGCCCCGCCCAACGCTCGGGCTGAAACCCCCCGCCTAAGGGGCCACGCCGAAACCCAAGCCCACCTGGGGTGGTGACTTGGGCGTTTGTACCCAACCCACGCCACAACCCCCGCCCCGTACCCCATATTCTAATATTTCCTAGATCTTTTTTTTTAAACACATAGCCGTTGGCCAACAGCTAGCCTAAACGGCTACTTGTCATGGCCAATGAGATCCCGCAATGTCATCTTGATAGCCCCGCTCAACGCCCGGGCTGAAACCCCCGCCCAAGGGGCCACGCCGAAACCCAACCCACCCGGGGTGGTGAATTGGGCGTTTGTACCCAACCCAACCCACAACCCCCGCCCCATACCCCATACCCCATATTCTAATATTTCCTAAATTTTTTTTTTAAACACATAGCTGTTGGCAAACGGCTAGCCCAAACGGCTACTTGTCTTGGCCAATGAGATCCAACCATGTCATTTTGATAGCTCCGCCCAACGCCCGGGCTGAAACCCCCGCCCAAGGGGCCACGCCGAAACCCAAGCTCACCCGGGGTGGTGACTTGGGCGTTTGTACCCAACCCACGACACAACCCCCGCCCCATACCACATATTCTAATATTTCCTAGATTTTTTTAAACACATAGCCGTTGGCAAACGACTAGCCCAAACGGCTACTTGTCTTGGCCAATGAGATCACGCCATGTCATCTTGATAGCCCCGCCCAACGCCCGGGCTGAAACCCCCACCTAAGGGGCCACGCCGAAACCCAAGCTCACCCGAGGTGGTGACTTGGGCGTTTATACCCAACCCACGTCACAACCCCCGCCCCATACCCCATATTATTATATTTCCTAGATCACTATTGATTTAGTTTGTTTTAATTAATACATTTGTTTTAATTAATATATGTTGAAATCACTATTTATTTAATTAATATATCATTTGTTTTAATTAATATATGTTGAAATCACTATTTATTTAATTAATATATCAAATGGCAATATCGTAAATAAGTAGCACTATTCATTCACTTCTAATTTTATTAGTATATAATTCTTGGAAAATACCAAAACATCAACACCGTTTTGAAGAATGAATTGACCAAAACATCGACACCGTTTTCAAGAATGAATTGACCAAAACATCGACACCGTTTTGAAGAATGAATATAGTTATTAATTTTGTAACTTTTTATGCATAATGGTATTGTAACTTATGCTTAGGGTGTTTTCCAGAAAAAGAAATTGATTTTTTACTTTTAACCAAAAATTTTTCATCTTTTGCAATTTAAACTCATAAAATTTGATTTCTTACTTTTAACATATAACTTTTCATTATTTACAATTTAACCTCACGACTTTTTTACTTTCAACATTTGGCCCTAAATAGTTTTCATCTTTCGTAAATTTTCGTTTTACATTTCGTTCCAAATTTTCCGAGTTAACACGGCGCAACTTGCATATGTGGTTTTACGTTTCCTTCTATTGTGAGTTAATACGATGCAATGTGCGTGTGGTTTAATGTTTTTACGTGTAGTTTTTCCCGTTTGACAGGTTCGTCACAACGTGCGCGTCTTAAGTTTACTTAATTATTCTTTTTTATATTTTACATTCCGGTCTGATTTCTTTACATTAACACGCCGTAACTTTAGTGTTGGTGGTCACTAATAGTGGTGTGACATTGATGCTATTTGTCACAATTTAACGCCCCCGCTGCAATGCAGGGGGCTTAATTCTATTCTAGTTAAAATAAAATTTCAAGATTCATTTTAAATATTTATAACAATTCCAAAAGCAAGAAATTAGTCAATTTCGCTTTCGCTCAAAATGATTGTTCTCTTAATGCTGTGATTTAGAGGCGACACTTTCTACCCGGTTATTTGTTAATTAGTCAATTTATGTTGTGTTTTTATTTCAAACAACTAATAATATCAAATGAAGAGGAACAACTAAAAAGGGAACATGCCAAAGTAAAGTCAACAAAAGTGCAGTTACAATAGCTTGATAGGGTTGTTAACGGTTTGATTTGGCTGGTTTTAAGTGGTTTTGAGGAAAATTCTAGGCCAAACAACTTAACTACGACTTCGGGTGACAACAAAAGGTGGCAACTTTTTGTTATCATATTAATTAATTTTGATATTAATTTGTAACTTCTTTATGCATAATGGTATTGTACCTTATGTTTAGGGTGTTTTTCAAAAAAAGAAATTGATTTTTTACTTTTAACCCAAAAATTTACATCTTTTACATTTTAAACTCATAAAATCTGATTTCTTACTTTTAACCTAAAATTTTTCATCATTTACAATTTAACCTCACAATCTTTTTACTTTCAACTTTGACCCTATATTTTTCATCTTTTGCAAATTTTTGTTTTACTTTTCGTTCCAAATTTTCCGAGTTAACACGGTGCAACGTGCGTATGTGGTTTTACGTTTCTTTCTAAATTTTGTGAGTTAATATGACGCAATGTGCGTGTGGTTCAATGTTTTTACGTGTATTTTTTCCCGTTTGACAGGTTCGTCACAACGTGCGGGTCTTAGATTTACTTAGTTATTCTTTTCTATGTTTTACATTTCGGTCTGATTTCTTTACATTAACACGTCGTAACTTTAGTGTTGGTGGTCGCTGATAGTGGTGTGACATTGATGTTATTTGGCACAATTTAACGCCCCCGTCGCAATGCAGGGGGCTTAATTCTAGTTAAAATAAAATATCATGATTCATTTTAAATAGTTATAACAATTCCACACCAATGTGGTGTGACATTGATGCTATTTGGCATAATTTAACGCCCCCACCGCAATATGGTGTGACATTGATGCTATTTGGCATAATTAGTCAATTTCGCTTTCGCTTCAAAATGTATGTTCTCTTAATGTTGTGATTTAGAGGCGACACTTTCTACCCGGTTATTTGTTAATTGGTCAATTTATGTTGCGAGGTGGCACAATATGTGTGGAACTTTGTATCACATTGGTGCAAGATATCAAGTATTTTCGCCTTTAGAGCTAAAGACCTGTTGGATTGGCACAAACATGTTCGAGGAAGTGTAAAGTGGAGGAAATTAGTGTATGCAATCATGCAGGTGTCACTATGGGTAATTTGGCGAAGCAGAAATGATTTGGTTTTCAATGACAAACAAATAAACTGGGATCGAATGACGAATGAAATTAAGCAACTAGGTTTCTTATGGATCGGAAGCCGATCGACACTGAAAGAAATAACGTGGAAGGAGTGGTGTAACTTTGATGTATCAAGGAAATGTGTTTAGCTTGACATTTTAAATTGGTGTATGTAACTTGGTGTGGACTAACACGTTGTTGGCCCATTGATTAATAAATAACTTTTGTTGGCCGTTCAAAAAAAAAAAAAAGAAAGAAAACGACAGTGGAATAATTGGTAAAACCTCGCCTCTCATCGAAGACGAACCGGCGCCACCCGTATTCGCCCTTCACCTAGATGCCGCGGAAAATAATGGGAAAAGTGTGAGTCAAACCTAAGTCACAAGTAATACCAAGTTTTTCTCCAACCATTTCACCACTACCTCATTGGATTTAAAAATTCTTTTTAACTTATAGGCTATTGAACATAAGTACTTGGTGGATTAATGTTCTCAGGAGAGTGTCGAGACCAAGTCTTTAATGTTCTCAGGAGAGTGTCGAGACCAAATAAAGCATAAAAATATTTAACATCTCTCTGTATAACTTTTTTAAGTGGTTTATGACAATATTTTGGTTCATATACATGGAAGTTTTGAAACTCGCTGAGTCTATAAAAGTTAAAGATTGAGAGGCGGAATCTTATATTTTTCACATTTCACCACATGCCACAAAACATACTCTAAACGTTAATATCCTCAAAACAAAAAAGAGAAATTGAATTCTAATAATCCTTAGTAGGCGTCATTGGTTGTTGGCAGTCTCACTTTTTATTATTCCCACTCGCAGTTCCACATTTCAAATATTTTGCCTCCACCGAGTTTTTATCCGAATTACACACTAATGTTTTAGGGTTTTTGATCCTACGGGGATATAAGTCGATTGATGTAAATCTTACCTCAAAAATGTGCTCCAAACGACTTGATTTTTGTTAATTAGAAGTTTAAACACCCGAATTGAAGCACTGTTTCGAGGTAAGTTTTACAGCAATCAACTCGTATCTTCGTTCTGATCGAAAACCCTAAAACATCAGTTTGTAACTTGGAAAAAAACTTAAGTACTTAAGTTTTATCAACTGAGGATCGGTGGAGACAAAATATTTAGAATGTGAGACTGACAGTAGGAATATAAAAAAACTAAATCTGTCAATAACTAATAACGTTTTCTAGGAGATTTTTAGAATACAATTTTCCAAACAAAAACTATAAGCCAACGAGCTTGTGGTGGAGTGGTATGGAGAGACTTGAGTTTCCAAGAGACACAAGTTCAATTCCTGCTTCTTCCCATTAGTTTTCAGCGACACCTGGTGATGATGAGAGACTAGGCGAGTAGGCGGCGATCGATAGTTCAATCCTTGAACTGAATAGGTTTTACCTCACCGCACTGTCGTGCCTTCGGACGAGTGTTCACGGGCTTCTGCCCTAGGTGACGGTTTTCCCTAGTTCGGAGACGACTGTATCCTGATGTGATGAATTTCGCCAGTATGTAGTGAATTTCGTCGAATTTCGTCAGTAGCCCCTTTAGAGAAGAGATTTTCTAATGGCACACCCCTTGTCTATCTACACACTTTTCAATTCAATACGCATCGTATAGGCCTATACGATGCGTATTGAATTAAAGTAAAAAACATGGCAGACTGACAGGTGCAGGTTATGTCTGGCGGCGGGCTCAGGCCGCTGTTTTTCTGAATTTATTTTTTGTTGTGTTGTGTCGAATGCGAACCCGAGAAACGAAAGGGATTTCGAGCAGTTGGTCGATGATATGATTGATAAAGATCTTGACATGATTATTTCCATTTTCAAGTATTATTAAAACCATTCAAGCCAACCAGTCTACAACGTGGTTCCCAATTTGCGGAACATAATCCCAGATTATCTAAAGAAACGCTTTTATCATGTGTCATGTGGTAAACAAATACCAAGGGTGTATACAGATCTCTATTCGGTCATCTTTCCAAGCTTTTACACACGAATATGTGGTTCCCAATTTGCGAAACATAATCCCAGACTGTCTAAAGAAGCGTTTTTATCATGTGTCATATTAGATGTGTTATGGTGAGATTTTTCAAGTTTGCACAGTGGGAGAAAAGACCAGCACCTCTATCAGTATTGTCCTTTAAATTCGCATAAACATATATTCGTTTCATAACCTCCTCCTATAAATCAACCACAACTCACCCGATACGTCTTCTCTAGATCACACATGATAAAAGCGCTTCTTTAGACAATCTGGGATTATGTTCCGTTTCTTTAAGATTTACGTCTGATGTCCAAGTTTGATCACATTTGACTTCATCTGCGACAGTCCAATGACTTTCTTGAGTCACATATCCGACAATAGGGCCCACGGATCTTATGCCCACCCGAGACCGACCTCTGGATCACACATGATAAAAGCGCTTCTTTAGACAATCTGGGATTATGTTCTGTTTCTTCAATATTTACGTCTGATCTCCAAGTTTGATCACATTTGACTTCATCGGCGGCAGTCCAATGACTTTCTTGAGTCACATATCCGACAATAGGGCCCACGGATCTTATGCCCACCCGAGACCGACCTCTGGATCACACATGATAAAAGCGCTTCTTTAGACAATCTGGGATTATCTTTTGTTTCTTCAAGATTTACGACTGATGTCCAAGTTTGATCAAATTTGACTTCATCTGCGGCAGTCCAGTGACTTTCTTGGTACAATAATCCGACAAACAGTCTTGCAATTATATCTTCAATCGAGACCGCATTATTAATTATAATGAAGCAATGAAGATTGAATGTGCAAAACCGCAACCGTTTTTTACTACGGAAACAGTGGCTATGGGAAATACAAACCTGACACGAACCACAATGGACTCAGACTCATACTACCCTTGTCGTTCTGTATTTTCTCCTTTTCTAATTCTCGAAGAATCTCGTAATGTATGAGACATGATAAAAGAGGAAATCTAATGGAACACCTAATTGAGAGAAACTTCTTTGAGCTAACCGCTGGTATCTCATCCTTCTGTTGTTCAGTACTTCCGAGACGATTCAAGTTATTTCAGTTATTTCTGTTGATTCAGTACTTCAACGTATTTTAGTTGGTTTCGAATATACCCAAAGAGATCTGAACCAACCGAAATCCACTTCCGAGATGATTCAAGTGAGTCCTATGAAGCAAGTGTCGGTCTATTCAATTGAGAGGAAACATTGCATGCCTTGAACGAGTCTAGAACACTCGTAATCCTCAACCGGCTTTGAAACCGGACGGAATCTACGAAGAAACTGTTCGATTTCACGGTGAGTGGAGAAATTAGCGACGGAGAAACTGTTTGAATTTGTGGATTTCGGTTGGTTCAGAAACTTAACAAGAGAAGCAACTAAAAAAGCGGTGAACGGTATTTAACGTACACACCGCATTCGAAGATCCTTGCATTAGACACAATTTGTTGTAATTTGTGGATCAACAGAAATAAATGAAATAGTTCTCTTTAATCTATTAGAACGATCCTTGTTTTGAGAACCTGATTCTGTTGTTCAGTACCAACAGAATGCATACACAAATAGTTCTAGTGGACGAAGCAAATGAAACCGGAGCTCTTATCTTGGTTGTTCAATACTTTCGTGTGCTAAATACAATGTTCATCTTCGTTATCCTTTGCTTTTTGCAATTCAAGCAGGCACAGATGCTAAACGTACTGTTATTACATCCGAGACGATTCAAGTGAGTCCTATGAAACAAGTGTCGGTCTATTCAATTGAGAGAAATCATTGCATTACATCTCCGTTGAAAACAAGTGGTTGTAATGATGGAACCCTTGATTTGAAAAAAAAAAACATTTTTGAGAAATTTATATTTCAATAAGCATCGTATAGGCCTATACGATGCGCATTAATCGATGATTTTACTTAAATACCCCTAGTTTTCTAATAAATTCAGGGGTATTTTTGAGAAAATTCCAAGTTTAATACGAATCGAATAGGCCTATACGATTCGTATTAAGCTGATATACGATACAACATAGGCCTATACGATCGTATATGGCATTATTTCAAATTTCGTGTTATCGTGTTTCCCTCGGTTCGACGCGTATACGTCTCGTTTTTTGCCGAACTTTCGCATATTTGGTCGTTTTATTACGTATACCTTCAACATAAGTCGTTTCGGTGCCGTTCGGTTGCGTGCGATTATCTTATTCTATGATTACGTACAGTTTTGTTTGAAATCCACTTGAACTCCATAGTGTCGTATTATATGTATATGTGTGTGGAAATATCGTTAGTCGCGTACTTTGACGCATTTTTGCGTATTTTGACGTATTCTAACATATTGTTGCGTATTTAATAGTATTTTTGACGTATTTTAGCGTATTTTAGCTTATTTTAACGTATTTTAGGGTATTTTTACGTATTTTAGCGTATTTTAGAGTATTTTAGCATATTTTAACGTATTTTAACATATTTTAGGGTATTTTAACGTACTTTAATGTATTTTAGCGTATTTTAGAGTATTTTAACGTATTGTAACGTATTTTAGACAACAACAGATAATGAACAGATTGTTGTACTTCTTGTTCCTAATGTACGCCTCAATTCATCTTTTTACTTTTTTCTTCGATTCCAACAAATAGTACCGCAACCGTTTTTTACTACGGAAACAGTGGCTATGCGAAATACAAACCGCAATCGTTTGTGACTATGGGAAACACAAGTTTTCTTTTTGATCTTGATGGATGTCCGTTATCTCAATTGAGGCGTGCATTGTTTAAATCTGAATATAACTAGATGTTACGTGTAACTTCATTAAACCAAGAACAAAGCCTATTTTCAAAACACATGTGTTCATATCAGTGTTGTTTATCACCCTGTGTGAGCATTGGAAACCCGACAAACAGTCTTGACAACTGTGACAGCTTATCTATCTGTGTGTGTCCCATCCATCATGTTATAGCAATCGATATCATTAACTACCAAAAGAATGCATACACAAATAAGTTCCAAAGAGTCCTAGAACACTCGTAATCCTCAATTGGCTTTGAAACCGGGCGGAGTCTACGAAGAAACTGTTCGATTTCACGGTGAGTTTGTGGACTTGTTCTCGAAAATGAAGGAAAAGGAGTAAAAAAGATGAATTAAGGCGTGCATTGTTTAAATCTGAATCAGTTGTTAGGGTTTCGTTTCTTCATGCTCCAACTAAACCCTTGAATCCCAATGCTTCTCTAAAAATATTCATTGCACATTCAATATTCATTGTCCACTAGAACTATTTATGTATGCATTCTGTTGCACATTCAATATTCATTGTCCAACAAATTGTGTCTGTCTGAACCAACCGAAATCCACAAATTCGAACAGTTTCTTCGTAGATTCCGTCCAGTTTCAAAGCCGGTTGAGGATTACTAGTGTTCTAGACTCGTTCAAACTATGTGACATGTGTCTATTACAGTGGTCCCGTTACTATTTGTGTATGCATTATTTTGGAGAACTTATCGTGTGTTGCAATTTGGAAAGATGACCGAATAGAGATTTAAATAACAAACTGTGCAGAACTTGTTTGCGTTATCCATCAACATAAGCCCGAAGAAACCAAATTCACAACAATAAGTCCGAGTCCATTATTGTTCGTGAATGTTTTGAATCATCATAGAAGACGTGTCTGGTTCTTCTGCTAGTGGTCGGGCTTCCAATACTCACACAGGGTGATAAACAATGTTGATATCATCATAGAAGCGTTGGGATTCAAGGGTTTATGAGTAAAAGTTAACATTCAGATTCAGATTCAGAAAGCAGATGATTTTGTACTTGGTTTATTCTCTTTAATCTATTAGAACGATCCTTGTTTTGTCACGTACATGCGTTTAATTCCCAACATCCTTGTAGGGTTTAGAATGTTTGAAGGAAATGTTGGTTCAATACCACCGGTTTCTAACTTTATGCTTGCATCCACCACAGTGAATATTAACTTTGTTGGAATCTACGAAGAAACTGTTCGATTTTGTCACACCCTGGCTTTGCGGAAGCGTGGTTAATTTGGACCCGATCTATGTTGTGGTAGCTCGGATCATCATTTAACCCGGGTTGGTCATGATCATGGATCATGACATAAGGTTGTTTTGAAAGAAACAAGGGTTAAAGGGTGAAACTCTACCACACACGAATCATGAACTTGTGTAAAAGCGTTTTTACTTGTGAAATAGTATTTACAACTAGCAGATCTACGTATCTGCAAGCGGTATTTTCAAAGAACCACGTATCAAAGAAATCATGTTTTCTAAAGACGGATCTTACGTTAACTAGAATGATTTTTAGAAACCACAAGTGTGTAAACACTTGTGTAGCACAAAAGTTTCGACAAAATAACTATTTTTGTAAAATCTACAAGAAGATGTAAAGAAGTACTTTCTATAAAAACGGGGTTTTTACGAAAACGGACTAATTTATATTAAGATCCGCTAAAAATAATGAGATTTACTTCGTATTTTTGAGTAAATCACAAGTTCATGAAATCTTTGCGATTTACATATTTATTAACTAGTTGTTGTGTTGGATATTGTTTTGATCGAATAAAGAAATTGTTGAATTGATTTGTAAAAGAAAATTATACGCTTGAAAGCGTGGCCACCTCCAGTTACAGAGGAAACTCTGGCAAAATTTTTCTAAAAACCTAACACTTAGAAATATTTTCACTATAAGTGTTAGAAATACTTTTTGACATGTTTTCGAAATATAAGTTTCGCCACGACTTTATTTACAAAATATCGGAGGTGGGATTTCACAAAATAAAACTTAGTAAATATATATTTAATATATATATTTTTCATAAATCACTTGATGCGTGTTTATGATTATTTTGTGAAGATACATAAATATTATTTTTAGAATAAAAATAATATTATCAAACGTTAACGAATCCAAAATAATACGGACGCTTTCACGATAAATATATAAGTTACACCGGTAATTACTATTACCACTCGACCGTTAAAACGTAACTTACGCACTTTACGGAAATATTTATGAACGCGTATTTTTGTTAAAGTATTATTTTGGGAGAATTTTGTGAAGTAAAAATATAATATTTTTGAGAAAAATATTTATATTTTGGGAATTAGAAATAAATATATATTAAGTGAGACTTAATAATATATTTTCAAGATATACGAACACACATGTATTAAATCCCCCATCCTTGGGAAGGAAAATAATTACCAAGTATATACGGAATGTAAACACGAAATAGTTGTCTAACTATTTCCCAAAAACCTAAACCATAAAGCTAAGGCACGGCCGTCCGTCTAATAGAGTTAGTACATGTAGGTCGTTGCACAGCTGCTTGACTTGGAGTATACTTGGTAGAGACGCACCGACTGTGAGTTCATGTCCCCCTTTTCTCTTAACTGTTTTCAGTTTTCTAAACTACGGGGGTGAAATACATGTTACTTTGATTATGATTACTTTATACATGGTATGGTTAGCGTAAGGAGGGTTACTATTTAGATCATGTGAATGGGTAGGCGGAAACTTGAGGTCATTAATCCTCAGGGTAGGACCGAGGGGCAGGAGCGATAGATCTATTTGGGTGTAGCGAGCCCAGTCCCAGGCCCAGCATAACGGACCTCGGGATGACTTTGTACCCGACGCATAAATCTGCTAGGTTTGAGCCTTCCTACTTGCATTTCACACATATCAATGGCCTTGCAAACCATTGGTGATCTCTTTTTCCTTATTTGCTACATACCAGGATTTTGATAAATACAAAGGTTTATTTACTCACTTACACATGAACTCGCTCAACATTATTGTTGATTTTTCAACTTACATGTATTTCAGGGAATTAAAAGATCTGGCACGGTATGGCACGTTTTCCCGCTGCACTAGTACGAGGTCATCCGGGGTTTAGGGAATGTGACTCTTTCCTGGACAAGTCACAGTCCTTAAACCATGTTTATGTTATGTTTAAGTTTGTTGAACAATGTTTATGTTGTTAGGGTATGTTCCGTTAAAACAATGTTGTTGTTTTTGGATTTTAAAACTAAATCGAATGGATGATCTTGCATGATTTTTATTCATATAGCTTTGTTATGGTTAAGCTATGGTATTAAGAAGTCACACCAAATTAACCACGCTTCCGCAAAGCCAGGGTGTGACAGATTTCACGGTGAGTGGAAAAATTAACGACCGAGAAATTGTTTGTATTTGTGGATTTCGGTTGGTTCAGAAACTTAACAAGAGAAACAACTAAAAAAGCGGTGAACGGTATTTAACGTACACACCGCATTTGAAGAACCTTGCATTAGACACAATTTGTTGTAATTTGTGGATCAACAGAAATAACTGAAATAGTTCTCTTTAATCTATTAGAACGATCCTTGTTTTGAGAACCTGATTCTGTTGTTCAGTACAAACATAATGCATACACAAATAGTTCTAGTGGACGAAGCAAATGAAACCAGAGCTGTTCTCTTGGTTGTTCAGTACTTTCGTGCTAAATACAATGTTCATCTTCGTTATCCTTTGCTTTCTGCAATTCAAGCAGGCACAGATGCTAAACGTACCGTTATTACACCCGAGACGATTCAAGTGAGTCCTATGAAGCAAGTATCGGTCTATTCAATTGTTTTGAGAACCTGATTCTGTTGTTCAGTACCAATAGAATGCATATACAAATAGTTCTAGTGGATGAAGCAAATGAAACCGGAGCTGTTATCTTGGTTGTTCAGTACTTTCGTGCTAAATACGATGTTCATCTTCGTTATCCTTTGCTTTCTACAATTCAAGCAGGCACAGATGCTAAACGTGCTGCATCTTCGTTCGCGTGACGGAAAGCTACCGCGTGACAGGAAGCTACCTTGCAAAAATTAAAAAATTAAATCGACACCCTCAATACGCATCGTATAGGCCTATACGATGCGTATTACTTTTTGTTAGGGGACAATGGCAGCCTTTGGCAGACATAGAAGTTTGAAGCCACCTCAATACGCATCGTATAGGCCTATACGATGTGTATTGAGGGTGTTGATTTAATCCCCAAGGTGTGCCAATAATACGACCCTTTGAGAATTCGTTGAAAGTTAAAAAAAAAAAAAAAAAAAAAAAAAAAAAAAAAAAAAAAGAATTAAAATTGACTCACATTTCACCACCTCCCACAAATCCACTTTATATTTTCATTTCACTCAGCCTCCACTTCCACATTCACCCCCAAATGAGAAACCTCCACCGTCCCCGTTCTTTCCGGCCACTCCCACCCAATCCCACCACCGTCCCTCCACCGTACCCCACCACCCACCTCCATCTCAACACCGACGAAACCATAGTCTCCACTCTAACCACCATCATTCGAGGCCACCAAAGCTGGAACTCATCCTTCAACAACACATTCATCTCCAACAACTTAAAACCCCACCACATCGAAAAGGTACTCCTCAAAACCCTAGACGATCCACGTCTAGCTTTACGCTTCTTCAACTACTTAGGCCTTCACAAACACTTCCACCACTCCACGACGTCGTTTTGCATCCTCATTCACTCACTCGTCCAATCCAATTACTTATGGCCTGCATCTTCACTTATCCAAACCCTCTTACAACAAACTTCAAATCCCAATTCTGTATTTGAATATTATTACAATACGTATAAGAATTTCAACTTTTCTAGACAATTAGGGTTTGATTTGTTGGTTAATGCTTATGTTCAAAGTAAAAGATTTTTGGATTCGTTTACGGTTTTGAATTTGATGAAGGAGAGGAGTTTGATGCCTGAGGTTAGAACTGTGAGTGATGTGTTTAACGGGTTGATTCGAATTAGGCGGTTCGATCTAGTTTTGAGGTTTTTCGATGAGATGGGCATTAGGGGTAATGCGTATATATACACTGCGGTGGTTCGGTGTTTGTGCGAGTTGAAGCGGTTTGATAGAGCGAAGGAGATGGTACAGTGGTTATGGGTCGAAGGGTGTAACGGTTGTGAGGTGAATATTGTTATGTATAATGTGTTGATTCACGGGCTTTGTAAGGGTCGACGGGTGGACGATGCGATGGAGGTAATGAAAGGGTTGGGTTTAAAGGGGTTGAAAGCGGATGTGGTGACGTATTGTAGTTTAGTTATGGGTTATTGTAAGTTACAGCGGTTTGAAACCGCTAGAACGTTAGTGGATGAAATGGTGGAGATGGGATTTGTTCCGAGTGAGGCGGTGGTTTCGGGAGTCGTCGATGGGTTGAGACGAAATGGAGATGGTATTAGTGCTTACGGTTTGATACAAGATTTGGAGCGCGTCGAAGTGGTGCCGAATTTGTTTGTGTATAATGCGTTAATTAATTCGTTATGCAAAGAGGGAAATGTGGTTGAAGCGGATAATCTTTTTAGAAACATGGGTGCCAAAGGTTTAGCCCCTAATGATATTACTTACTCGATAATCATTGATTCGTTATGCAAAAGAGGTCAGCTTGATCGTGCGTGTGCTTTGCTTAGTGAAATGAATAAGTCCGGAATTCAAACGTCTGTTTATTCATACAATTCTTTAATAAACGGATACTGTAAGTCGGGTAAACTTACGATTGCAGAATCTCTTTTCGAAGACATGGTTTACGAAGGTTTGAATCCGACAGTCGTAACATATACATGTTTAATAGACGGGTATTGTAAACATAGAGATGTGTACAACGCGTTGAGGCTTTATCATGAAATGACTAGAAAAAAGATTTTTCCAAACACGTATACGTTTACTTCATTGATTTCCGGTCTTTGTATAGCAAACATGATATCACAAGCAAGTGATTTATTTCAAGAAATGGTGAATAAAAACGTTACGCCTAACGAGATAACGTACAATGTTATGATCGAGGGGTATTGTCGAGAGGGCAACATGGTAAAAGCGTTTGAGTTGCTTGACGACATGGTGGAAAAGAGTCTTAAACCCGACACGTATACTTTCAGATCTATAATTACCGGTCTTTGTTCGATTAACAAGGTTTCCGAAGCTAAAGAATTTGTAAGTAAACTTAACAAGCAAGATTATAAGCTAAACGAGATGTGTTATAGCGCTCTCTTGCAAGGTTACTGTCGGTCCGGACGGCTTGACGATGCAATTACGGCTTGCGATGAGATGGCGATGAACGAGATTGACATGGACGTCGTTTGTTATTCCGTGATTATAAACGGAACCGTCAAACAAGGCGACGTTGCTAAAATTGTTTATTTTTTGAAAGAAATGCACGATCGAGGATTGAAACCGGATACTGTATTATATACAAGCTTAATCGATGCTTTTGGAAAAGTCGGAGATCGTGAGAAGGCAATGGGGTATTGGGATATTATGATTAGTGAAAAATGCCACCCTAATGTGGTAACATACACCGTGATCATAAATTGTTTATGTAAATTCGGATTAGTAGATAAAGCCGAGATTTTATGCAAGGAAATGCTTGTTAACGGCATTATTCCAAATCACGTGACATACGGCTGCTTTCTCGACTGCCTTACTAATTTAGGGCATATTCAAAAAGCGGTAGCCCTTCACAATGTCATGATTGAAGGGTGTTTGGCAAACACCGTAACGTACAACATTTTGATCCGGGGGTTTTGCAAAATGGGTCGAATTCAAGAAGCTGTCGAGGTCTTGTTTGAGATGAATAATAACGGTATTATATCACCGGATCATGTGAGTTATTCGACTATTATCTATGAATATTGTAGAACTGGTGAGCTACAAGAAGCAATAAAGCTATGGGGTTCCATGATTGATAAGGGTTTGAAACCGGATATAGTTGCGTATAATATTATAATACATGGTTGTTGTGTCGCTGGTGAGTTGACCAGAGCTATTGACTTTCGGGATGATATGATAAAAAGAGGGATGAAGCCGAATACGGCTGTTGTCGTCTCGTAGGTCTCTATATTATTGACACAGTTAAATGTAAGATATTTGTTGTCACGTGAATTTAATATTCAGTGAGATAGATACTAAATGAGTTAGGGGTGCAAACGAGCCGAGCCGAGCCCGAGCTCGAGCTCGTTTAACATATGAAAGATCGAGCTCGAGCTCGGCTCGATTCGAGCTTTATTTCTAAAGCTCGAGCTCAGCTCGAAGGTAATTTTTCAAGCTTGAGCTCGGCTCGGGCTCGACTCGTTTAGTATTTATTAATTAATTTATATTAATTATAATTATTATTATACATATAATTAAGTTATTTTTTAAATTTATATAAATGGTAATTATTATTATATAAATATATGTTTAATATATTAATAAAAAATATATAAACAGAAAGCTCGTTTAGGCTCGCGAGCCGGCTCGAGCTTGATAACCGAAGCTCGGGCTCGGGCTCGTTTACTAAACGAGCTTGTTTTTTAGGCTCGGGCTCGAGCTCGAGCTCGTTTAAGCTCGGCTCGTTCGAGTTTTTTTTCGAGCCGAGCTCGAGTAGCTCGCGAGTAGCTCGGCTCGTTTGCACCCCTAAAATGAGTCAGTTATTGTAAGATGTCAAACTTGTTTCTGTAGGCTAACTTCTCCTGGTCGTCTGGTGACACCATCGAAAGCCAATTACCTAAGCGCTTAAGGGGCTTTTGATAACAGAGCTATCTACCGTAAGTACTTTAAATGCTGTTTTATCTTTGCTAATAGCTATTCTTTGCTAGTTTTAGTTATTTTTGCTATGTTTAGATAAAAAGTATAATCTGTATTATTTTTTTTTTTTTATTTTGTACAGGTCAGCCAGTTTTATGTGATGAGGACAGGCGGCTCCTTTTTGAGAGTCCTTTGACTAGGAAAATTCGTATATTTTCAGAAGGTACCATCTTACCCTCCAATACTTTGTATTGCCGAATTATGTTTATCTATGTTAAATACGGATATTTAATTAAAGCTTGAGTCAAATAAGGAGGATGAATAATCGATGATATCGGGTATCGGTCCCCATGCAAAATATCGGTACTGATAATATCGGCAATGTTGACATTCTGTTTGTTGTTTCAGCCTTTCAGGCTGTGATTTTGTTCCATATATTTTGTGTTTTCTGTGTTTAAAGGTTATTTTGTTTTGTTTTTAGGGTTCTGAGTGAGAGATGGTGCTGAAAAATGAAGCAACTGAGTCGGTGCTTCAAGACGAGGTGTGTGATCGTTTTTATACTTTTGTTTTTTTTTTTTTTTGTATTTTTATTGATTTTGTGTGCTGTACTTTACTCTATATATGCTTGGAGTAGAATGTCATTTTCGTCCTTGAGGTTTGGCCAATTTTGCGACTTTCGTCCAAATATTTGTTTTTTTTTTTTTTTTGCATTTGGATCCAAAAGGTTTGAAATCTTGCCATTTTCATCCGGCTCGTTAATTCTATCCATTTTTCTCCGTTAAGTCAGGGGTATTTTCGTCTTTTTTATTTAGTAAGGGTACCTTGAATAGATGTACATTATGCTAAATGCTTGTATACAAAGTGAAAAAGACCGAATTGCCCTTAAATTAAAAAAAAAACGAAAATACCCGACTTTACAGAGAAAAATGGATGGAGATAATGAGCCGGAAGAAAATTACAAGATTTCAAACCTTTTGGATTCAGATGTGAAAAACAAACCTTTGGACGAAAGTCGCAAAACTGACCAAACCTACCTCATGGACGAAAATGACATTTTATTCTTTAGATAAAAATTCTAGTGTGTATGTGTTTATTTTTCATACTTTGTAAAAAAGGAGTAGGATGTTGTGTTACGAGTGTTTGTACTGTTTGGTAGCTATGAAATTGTTGTAACCTCTATTAATTCAAAGTTTAAGTGTTTACATTTTAGGGTTTAAGGATATGTTTATCAAGGGTGGGGTTCTAGAGTGAACACTAGTGTATTTGCGAACAGATCCTGGCCATTGATCTACACACGTGTATGGCCAGGATTAGTTCACTCAGTTCGCAAGCTACACTAGTGTTCACTCTTGAACCTAATCCTGTTTATCAAACTGTCTTCTATAGAGTAAAACAGTATTTATCTGCTATTGAAGTTTATGCTTAGATAATTAAAGTTTATTATTCTTTGTCTCAGAGGTAACCATTTGTCTTGGTACGGGATGATGTGGAGGCTTTGGATTAACCGAAACGAGAAGGTGTTCAATGGCAAGGTGACTGACTACACATACAAAAGTACATAAAAGAAAGAATTGGCGTTTCTACCGGTCAAAGATCTCTCTATATGGGAGTGGAGATTTTGGTCGCAGTTTAACACCGATTCCTCTCGATAAAGGAGTTTTAGTGTTTAATTTTTGGTCTGATGTTTATGTTTTGTTCGTTTTTGTGTTCAGCTCCTTGTGCTGGTCAGTATGTACTTGTTTTCTTTTTTTTTTTTTTTTTTTTTTTTTGTATTAATGTCATCCTTGCTGTTAAAAGAAAACATTAACAGAACTGCAAAGCGGTATATTTATTTGCGATTCTTGTTGTAAGATTTGCACCAGTTTGAAACCAGAGGTGATTGATTATATTTCATAATGAGCTAGAGCTGCCGGCCTGAATTTAACTTTTTTCATAAATGTTTAACACGACGACATCTAAGCCATTATTCATCGTTCAGTGACCAACCAAATCGATTGGATATGTATAAAAGAAACTGGTGTGACTTTCGCCGATTGCATGGGTTTCCTACTAATATCTAACATGTGTATGTGTGTGTGAGATGATAGCTGTTACGTTTTTGTTTTTTGTTTTTTTTTTTTGGAAAATCTATATAAAAATATAGAAAACAGGCCAGCAAGAAGCTGAAAAACCTGAGAAATTACAACACAATGTCACGAATATTGAAATCTTTCCATCTCTCCCAATTTAAAGTTACAACTTTGGATCTATTTCTAATCCACATGAACGATAGCTATTATGTAATTATATACTCTTGTATCTATATAAATTGGAGGCTCATGAGGCTTAATCAAACTCGGTATATAAAACTCGGGCTAGAACTTCAGCTTGGCCCAATTCAAGCTTTTAGCGAGCTTATTTGAGTAGGTCATAAGCTCAGTAAGTCATCTCTTGACACCTGCAAGTCTTTTGAGAGATGTAATTAATGTTGGTTTTTCTTTTAAATTATCTTTTTAACATTTTACATTAGTTAAGTTTATCCAAGTGTGTGATCAAAAGCTACAACTATCACAAGACGTAAGCAACATGAGTTAAGTTTATCCAAGTGTGTCTTCAAAAGCTGAAAGTTTAAATCTTAGAAATCCTGCTATTATAATGTTCCCAACAATAGATCTTGTCGCCACATTTCATCTTTTGATTTCGGGCATGTTTGGCTAAGCTTTTAAAAAAAACAATTTATATCTCAATTTTACTAAAACTGAAGGTCAATAAAACAGCCAAAAAACAAGAAATATAAATTTGACAACAGAAAAGGGTGATTTTGGTCAAAATCTGATTATATTCATGTCTATCATCACAAAAATTATAATCAAACTCACTAAACATAAAAGAGATTAACACAATAATCTACCCAAAACAGAAACAAGCGATTTCATTCTCTAGGTTGAATACAATACATGTAAACACAAACTATTCTAAAACCACCACAAAACAAACAAACAAACAATTACAACAAAGTCTACATTAAACTACTTTGCTTTCTTGGGGGATTTAGCAGCCTTCGATGGAGACTTAGGCTCTTTAGCGGCAGTCTTCTTGGGCAAAAGAATCGGGTTAATATTCGGCAAAACACCACCGTGAGCGATGGTAACTCCAGCCAAAAGCTTTCCAAGCTCCTCATCATTCCTAATGGCCAACAACACATGTCTCGGGATTATTCTGTTCTTCTTGTTGTCCCTTGCCGCATTTCCAGCCAACTCCAACACCTACAAACAACAATGCAATATAAACAACAGATCTGGAGCATATATATTTGAAGTTCAGTTGGTTAGATCTGATAATAAAAAAGAATGCTTACTTCTGCTGCTAGATACTCAAGGACAGCAGCAAGGTAAACCGGTGCACCGGATCCAACACGTTGAGCATAACGTCCTTTCTTCAAAAACCGGCCGATTCTACCGACTGGGAACTGAAGACCGGCTTTGACTGAACGGGTCACCGCCTTCTTCCTTGGACCGCCGGCTTTCCTTCCTGCGGCTCCCTTCTTCACCTTTCCGGTTGACTCCATCTCTAAAAGGATTTGGTTTGGTTGTGAGTTTGTTTTGTTTTGGGTTTTGATTTGATGGCGGTGAAGGAAGTCATGGAGGTTTTGTTATATATAGTGATTGTCAAGTGGGTTGGATTGGAGTACAATCCGTGTGAAAGGCAATGGACCAATGAGAATGCAGCTTGTATTTTGAATTTGTTATTGGAATAAATGAATTATTCATCTTTTCCCGCCTAAAGGTTTTTGTTTTTTTTGAAAGTTCATCGTGAAATTTTTAGTGAACTTCATTATTTTAAAATACTAAATTGTCATTTTAGTCCCTAAGATTTGTCTTAAATTATCATTTTAGTTTAAATAATTATTTTTTCTTATCTGGGTCCCTGAGTTTTCTGTTTTATTGCCATTTTGATCACATACACTAACTCCGTCCAAAAACCTCATTTTTAACCGGTGGTATTCTATTAGTTTATCAAAATTCTTGTGATATATTATAGGGGTGTGCAAAGTCGGCTAATCGTGAGTTCGTAACTGAGGGTTCAATTAATTGAAAAGTGTTAACCATAACCATAACCAATGGTCGGTTAACCGTTGGTCGGTACAAGGGTTAACCGTCGATTGTGGATCGATTTCGTTTAATATCGGTTAATTATCCAATATATATAAAGCTTGTAAATACAAACTCATGAATATATAGCTTGCAAGATTATATAACTAACACATGCAACATGCGTGATTATTTGATATAACATGCGTGATTGGTGTTCTTTTCAATTAGCCTGGGTTCCGTCCAATTCGTTTCAATTTTCTTTTCGTTTCACTTCAAATTCGCCATTGTTCGGTTTTCATCGAATTGGGTTCAAATTCATCGTTGATTTTGAAAAGTTTCATCAAAATGTCGATCCTTGAAATCAAACCGTAGAACTGAGGATGAAGTAACATGACCAAGCTTTGATTCAGACCATAACAGAGGATGTAGGAACATGACCAAGCTTTGATCTGATTGTGAAGTTGAAGGAGAAATTGCCACGTGTCATTAATTGTAGTCTTTTATTAATATTTAGATTCAATCAACATTTTTATACCAACTAACTAGTTTAAGAACCCGCAAATTTCGCGGGTTGATAAAAGAAAATTTCTTCATTAATACCGCCGACATTAAATATTATTATTTTATACACGTTAAAACACAAATGAATATATTAGATTACAACGACAAATTGAAATACATGAATATGCAACGATCACGATTCGTTGAAAATCTCTATATAAATCACATTAGTTGTTTTATCTGTAGGTTTTCCGTTGACAGTTATTAGTATTTTGACTCCATCTCATGTTTTTGCCCTTGATAAAGCAACATATAATTCAACATACAATTGTCATAATTTGAAAAGCTTTATAACCTTGATACATTAGTTTACTTGTCTATGTTTACAAAAAGATAATAAAAAGTACATAGGCTACCACTATATTTCTTCAAGTGAATTTCTTATAATTTTAAACTATGAACGTTTGTAAGTGTACTAAGTATCACAGGGTCGGTATACTATACCTTACTTGCATTTAGTAATCTCCGTTCGGGTTATAGCATAATACAAAGTTGAGCAGCAGCTGATTTTGGCAGCCATCATGGATCAATGATACTTGTCCGTCTTCCTGAACATAGCAAAACAAACACACACCGCCAAGGCCTTAACTTTATGTTATGCTAAAAACAAACACAATAAGAAAAAACTTTGTGTAGAAATTATACATAGTTAAGTGGTAAAGTATTAGTTCTCACTAAAACACATTCTGAATAACACGTATTCAACCTAAACAGGCGCGTTATCTCAATTCTGAAATGGGTCAAATTAAAAGTTTTAGCTAAAAAAACAATGGATCAACTACTGAATAGATAACATCATCAATAACATATTACTTAAACATGTACTTTATCTCAATTCTCAAATGGGTAAAACTAAAATTTTAAGCTAAAAAGATATCGGGTCAAACATGTCAAAGGTTTCCCAAACAGTACTGAACCGGTACCGAAAATCCTAAGAAATGGGTACCGTTACCGGTAGCGAAAATATCCAGTACAGTACCAGTATTTAAAGGTAAAAACCGGTACCGAAAACACAAAATGTCGGTACCGAAAATCGAGCCAGGTTGAGAAATTTAGTACCCGGTTCCGAACCGGTACCATTTGTGTGACAACTCGAAATTTAGAACCTTTCTTGTGTCTCGATGTAACATACTTGTACGCTATGGGACTGGTTAACTTGTTAATAAATGTGAAGTTTTATGTGAAATGTGCCTTGTTTGTGTGTTTGTATGTATATACGTATGTATTATAAGCAAGCCGAGAACCCAACCCGAAAACAAAGAACCCGACTCGAGACCATGAGGTCTCGAGTGAATAGTGGCCGGTGGGCCTTTGGGCCGCAAACCATCAACCGAAACCCATTAAGGGTGCACCACTTGAAGCTAATATATATATATATGTGCATTACCCTCCTAACCACACTTGTTACTCTTGAACAACACACACTCATACTCTCACTCCTTCACTCTCTAAAAACCCTAAGAAACACATACACACCTTGGTAGCCGGCCAACACTAGGATTCGGATCAAGCTTGGAAATCGACCTTGGAGTTCACCTTTCCTATCTCTTAGCCGGTTAGTAATCCTTGTTATGTTTTGTGCTTGGATTGATTATTATGACATTATGTTGCTTGCTAAGTTTGAACATGAGAAATGATAGTTTATCTATGATAAAGATGTTGATTGATAGAAAGTAGTTACCAAATGATGATGAATCGATTAACATGTTTTCGGATATATTGCATGATGGACTATGATATCTTGTTTAAACCACTAGTTGTTGATGTTTATGAAATCGGCTTGCAATTGTCATACAATCGGATTAGTATAAAACCGGGCTTGTGGTATTATGCTAAGTGTTTTGATGCTTGTTCATAACTTGGTTGAATAAGTGTTATTGTGCTTTGAATATATGAAAAACTTGATGAATGAGTTTGAATACATGAAGAACTTGTTGAATATGATATGAATGTGCTTTGAATGTTTGAATTCTGCCTATTTGATCCGATTTTGGTTAGTGTTAGACAACAAAACATGTTTTAGTGGATAGTACAATATTTGTGTTGCATGATATTCAAATGCTATTGGATAGTACAAACTGTGCAGAAATCAGCAGATGTTGGGGAGTCGAAACCCTGATTGCGACTAGAAATCTCCATGTTGCGACATCAGTTGCGAGTCGAGAACATCAGGTTACGACTCGCAACCATGGCATGCCAAGCCGAAACCGTGGTTGCGACACAGGTTGCGACTCGCAACCATCCCTGATCAACACAAACAGCATAACCCGCAACCGTGATTGCGAGTCCGGTTACGACTCGCAACCACAAGCAGCACAACCCGAGACCGCGCAGTTGCGAGTCTTGTTGCGACTCGCAACCACACTTAATGGGCTTACGTATTTATGGGCCTACGATTAATGGGCCGGGCTTATGGGCTTTCTGTGTTAACCGTTGATGCATGATTTGGGCTTGAGTAGTTGGGTTGAACTTATGGACTGTATATGTGTTACTGTTAACTGAATATGTTAAACTTTTACACCGTGATTGCTATTTGTATGTGCACTGCTTGATTTGAATCTGATTATAAGCGGTATCCATGTTAGGACGTGATTGACTACTTGCAAATTGATTGACCCTTCTGTGTTACTACCGAGCAAACCGAGGTGAGTTCACACCCTCTACAAAGCATGGGATTCCCTGGGTTGGGAACGGGGTTAAGGAACGTGGGTTCCTCGTCCTCCTTGGGTAGGACGGTGATGGTTCAGGAATGTAATTCCTCGTCCTGGTGGACGGTTAACACGTACTAGACTAAAACTCTATCACGAAGTCCCTCCTTTTTTTATCGACTTAATCGCCGGGCCAATGGCGAGCGGGTCATTAGTTAGATAGCGCTATTTAGGTCTGACAAACCTCACACCGTGCCGCGGAGGGCGGGCGTGAACTAATGGATCTGGGGCACGTCAATGATGATAGACATTGATGATTTTCAGGGCACATAAACATGACTACAGTCAGCAGTCGATACGGTAACGAGTCTAGTGTACGCATGGGGTAGCCCCCACGGCCGAAATGCCTGATAACTAACATGGGGTAGCCCCCACGGCTGGAGTGCCGGAGTAATCGGGAATGAACAAGTCACGTTTTTAAACTATGGGGTAACCCCCACGGCAGGATGCCAGATAACGGAAACTGTTTTCGAAACAACTAAAACGAACACCCAACTGTGAACTCACTCAACTAGTTGTTGACTCGTTACTACATGCTTTGCAGGACCATAGGTACTCAGCTGGAGCTTGCATGGAGGAGAGTCGTTGTGGGACACGGATTGCTGCGTGCCATGTTCTATTTAAAAACATTTGAACTTATGTTATAACTTTACACTTATGCTTCCGCTTGCAACTTAAACTTGTTGTTTTGAAACACCAATCGTATTGGTTAAACTTTTATAACTGTTTATATGCTTGTTCAGTATGATTGGTGGCTGGATCCTGGTCAGTCACGCCTCCAAGCGGTAGTACTCCGCGGGTGGATTTTGGGGGTGTGACTGATTGGTATCAGAGCCATTGGTTATAGTGAACTTGGTTTTAATAAAGGGGAAACATTTTTGTTAAAACCAGACTATAACCGGTTTAGTGCTCAACGGTCCACAACGACGCTCCACTCCACATGCAAGGCTCGACATTCTAGGTGATATGATATGTGTATATTGCCTACTTGTTAGTTACGTATTACATTGCTCATGGTATGCTTGATTAGTGTAACTACTGTTGCTTGAACACGTGCGTGCTCGCTTTATCCTACTATCGTACTTTCGCGAACCACTCTCACTCGTATTACTCTTGTTATGAAGAATCATGTCTGGACGCGTTAACATGACACAAGCCCAGTTGACGGCTTTGATCAACGAACGAGTTGCCGCAGCGCTTGCAGCTGCAAACGCAGGAGGTATATCCTGCAGTCCGAAATTGTTCTAGGATCATTTGGATCCTACTCTCGTGAACCAACCTTTGTGTTAAACTCTGTCTTTCTTTCACCTACCTTAGGTCAATATGCTCAGGCACCGGTGTGCACATTTAAGACCTTTATGGACTGTCGACCCACTACTTTTAGCGGAACTGAAGGAGCAGTAGGTCTCCTCCACTGGTTTGAGAAACTGGAATCTGTGTTCGAAATGTGTGAATGCCCTGAAGCGCGCAGGGTAAAGTATGCTACTGGTACTCTCGAGGGTTTGGCCCTCACGTGGTGGAATGCTCAAGTGCAAATGCTGGGGTTGGTTGCTGCCAACGCCACCCCATGGGAAACTTTCAAGGAAATGGTTAAGGAGGAATACTGCAGTCGCGATGACATCCATAAGCTGGAAGATGAGTTCTACAACCTCAAGATGACGGGGTCAGAGATTGAGGCGTATACTAAGAGATCGCATGAGCTTGCCTTGTTGTGTCCTACTATGGTGGACCCTCCGTATAAGCGAATTGAACTTTATCTCAAGGGCTTGGTGCCAGAGATCCAAAGCCATGTGACTTCAGCAAACTTGACTACTATTCAGCAGGTTGTTCAGTTGGCTCACTGTCTTACTGACCAAGCGGTGGAGCAGAACAAGTTACCAAAGCGCATAGGTGCTGCAACTACTTCTGGTACCTCTAGTGGGGACAAACGGAAATGGGATGGAACTTCAAGCAAGGGTTCAACTTCTGTGCAATCTCATTCTCAGCAAAGAAGGACTGACGACCACAAGAGCCCCAGTCAGCAATCGTCTGGTGGTCAAAGTCATGGTGGGTACAAGGGGAGTCACCCCAAATGCAATCGTTGCAACCTACACCACAGTGGGCCATGCACCAGGGGCAACTGTCATCGGTGCAACAAGCCTGGTCATGTTGCAAAGGATTGCAGGAGCGCATATCCCGCCAATCAGAATCGTCAGCAACCTCAACAGAACCAGCGGCAGCAACAGGGTAACAACAAAGGATGCTTTCAGTGTGGAGCTGAAGGCCACTTCAAGAAAGATTGTCCCCAACTGAACCAGAACAACAACAACAATCAGGGGAATGGTAACAATGGGAACCACAACAACAACAATGGTGCTAGGGGACGAGTGTTCGTGATTGGTCAAGGTGAAGCAAGGAATGATCCCAACGTGGTGACGGGTAAGTTCCTTCTCGACGACTTTTATGTTACAGTCTTATTTGATTCGGGTGCCGATACTAGCTATGTGTCACTAAAAGTTAGTCAAATGCTTAAGCGTATTCCAACACCCCTGAACACCAAGCACACTGTAGAGCTAGCTAATGGTAAGAGTTTGGAGGCCTCGCACGTAGTCAAAGGTTGCCAACTTATTCTCGCTAACCAGACCTTCTCTATTGACCTTATTCCTATCGTTTTGGGTAGTTTCGACGTTGTCATTGGGATGGATTGGTTATCCCAACACCGAGCAGAGATTCTTTGCAACGAGAAGATCGTTCGTATTCCTGGTTTAGGTAGTGAACCTCTCATGATTCGTGGCGACAAGAGAAGTGCTGTTGAGAACATCATCTCTCTTCTTAAAGCCCAGAAATGCTTACGAAAGGGCCACACTGCAGTCTTGGCTCTAGTTACTGACACCACAGAGAAAGAGAAGAAGCTAGAAGATTTTCCAGTTGTACGTGACTATCCTGAGGTATTCCCTGAGGAATTACCTGGTCTTCCGCCCCATCGCCAAGTCGAGTTTCAGATTGAACTAGCTCCTGGAGCTGCGCCTATAGCACGTGCACCTTATCGTTTAGCGCCATCAGAACTGGAAGAACTCTCTACGCAACTACAAGAACTCTTGGATAAGGGTTTTATTCGTCCTAGCTCATCGCCTTGGGGAGCTCCAGTACTATTCGTGAAGAAGAAGGACGGTACCTTCCGAATGTGTATCGACTATCGTGAACTCAACAAGGTGACGGTGAAGAATTGTTATCCTCTACCACGCATTGACGACTTGTTCGACCAGTTGCAGGGGTCGAGCTACTACTCAAAGATCGATCTGAGATCGGGATACCACCAGCTGAGAGTTCGGGAAGAGGATGTCTCTAAGACCGCCTTTAGAACTCGGTATGGGCACTATGAGTTTTTGGTCATGCCGTTTGGGCTAACGAACGCACCCGCAGTCTTCATGGATTTGATGAATCGAGTGTGCAAGCCTTACCTGGACAAGTTTGTTATAGTCTTCATCGACGACATCCTGATCTATTCTAAGAGTCAGGAGGAGCACGAACAGCATCTACGACTTATTCTGGAACTCCTTCGGAAGGAACAGCTTTACGCAAAATTCTCGAAATGCGACTTCTGGCTTCGTGAAGTCCATTTCCTTGGGCATGTGGTGAACAAGGATGGGATTCACGTTGATCCATCCAAAGTGGACTCTATTAAGAACTGGCCTGCACCTCGTACACCAAAGGAGATTCGCCAATTCTTGGGATTGGCAGGTTACTACAGGAGATTCATTAAGGATTTTTCTAAGATCGCGCAGCCTCTCACCTTGCTAACGCAGAAAGGCGTTGTTTATCATTGGGGAAATGCACAAGAGTTAGCTTTTCAGCATCTAAAGGATAGACTTTGTAGTGCACCTATCCTTTCACTGCCAGAGGGCACAGACGATTTTGTGGTTTACTGTGATGCATCAATTCAAGGTCTTGGTTGTGTATTGATGCAACGAGATAAAGTCATAGCCTACGCCTCACGCCAACTCAAGGTTCATGAAAAGAACTACACTACACATGATTTGGAGCTGGGAGCTGTTGTTTTCGCACTTAAGTTATGGCGGCATTACCTGTACGGAACCAAGTGCGCAATCTACACTGACCACAGGAGCCTAGAGCACATATTCAAGCAGAAGGAACTGAATATGCGGCAACGACGATGGGTCGAATTACTGAATGACTACGAGTGCTCTATCAGGTATCACCCGGGCAAGGCCAATGTTGTGGCTGACGCCCTCAGTCGGAAGGACACTGCGCCTAAGCGCGTAAGAGCTCTACAACTCACGATCCATTCTAGTCTACCTTCGCAAATACGAGCTGCTCAGATAGAAGCACTGAAACCAGAAAACGTAAGGGCCGAAGCCCTACGCGGGTCAAGACAACACTTAGAACAGAAGGAAGACGGTGCTTACTACGTGACGGGACGTATTTGGGTCCCACTCTATGGCGACTTACGAGAACTTGTGATGGATGAAGCGCACAAATCTCGCTACTCGGTACACCCTGGTTCGGACAAGATGTACCACGATATTAAAACTACGTATTGGTGGCCTAGCATGAAGGCCCACATAGCAACCTACGTCAGCAAGTGTTTGACTTGTGCGCGAGTCAAGACGGAATATCAGAAACCCTCGGGTCTACTCCAACAACCAGAGATACCACAATGGAAATGGGAGCAAATTTCCATGGATTTCGTTACAGGCTTACCTAGATCACAGCGCGGAAACGATACTATCTGGGTGATCGTGGATCGACTTACAAAGTCCGCACACTTCTTGGCAATTAAGGAGACAGATAAATTCTCCACCCTAGCGGAAATATACCTCAAGGAAGTTGTTTCGAGGCACGGGGTGCCCACCTCTATCATCTCCGATCGAGATGCACGTTTTACTTCGGAACTGTGGCAAGCAATGCACAAATCTTTTGGCTCACGTTTAGATATGAGCACAGCGTATCACCCACAGACGGACGGGCAGTCCGAGCGCACTGTTCAGACCCTAGAAGACATGCTTCGCGCATGTGTAATCGACTTTGGCAACAGCTGGGAGAAGCATCTGCCACTCGTGGAATTCTCGTACAATAACAGCTACCACACTAGCATTAAAGCTGCTCCGTTTGAGGCATTGTACGGACGTAAATGCCGGTCACCTCTTTGTTGGGCAGAGGTGGGGGATAGTCAAATCACTGGTCCAGAACATGTGGTAGACACTACTGAGCGGATCGCTCAAATACGACAACGCATGGCGGCCGCTCGTGACCGTCAGAAGGCCTACGCCGATAAGGGCAGGAAACCACTTGAGCTCCAGGTTGGGGAGCGGGTATTACTCAAAGTTTCACCCTGGAAGGGTGTGGTTCGTTTTGGTAAACGAGGCAAACTCAACCCACGATACGTTGGACCTTTCGAGATCATTGAGAAAATAGGCAAGGTGGCCTACAGACTGAACTTACCAGCAGAACTCGGTGCAGTTCACAACGTTTTCCATGTGTCGAATCTGAAGAAGTGTCTGTCAGATGAGACCCACGTAGTTCCTCTGAAGGAACTCACGATCGACGAACAGTTGAAATTCGTCGAAGAACCAGTCGAAATCACGTGGGTTCGATTGGAGTACAATCCGTGTGAAAGGCAATGGACCAATGAGAATGCAGCTTGCATTTTGAATTTATTATTGGAATAAATGAATTATTCATCTTTTCCCGCCTAAAGGTTTTTGTTTTTTTTGAAAGTTCATCGTGAAATTTTTAGTGAACTTCATTATTTTAAAATACTAAATTGTCATTTTAGTCCCTAAGATTTGTCTTAAATTATCATTTTAGTTTAAATAATTTTTTTTTTCTTATCTGGGTCCCTGAGTTTTCTGTTTTATTGCCATTTTGATCACATACACTAACTCCGTCCAAAAACCTCATTTTTAACCGGTGGTATTCTATTAGTTTATCAAAATTCTTGTGATATATTATAGGGGTGTGCAAAGTCGGCTAATCGTGAGTTCGTAACTGAGGGTTCAATTAATTGAAAAGTGTTAACCATAACCATAACCAATGGTCGGTTAACCGTTGGTCGGTACAAGGGTTAACCGTCGATTGTGGATCGATTTCGTTTAATATCGGTTAATTATCCAATATATATAAAGCTTGTAAATACAAACTCATGAATATATAGCTTGCAAGATTATATAACTAACACATGCATATATAATTCATAAAATAAAGAAAAGTTCACAGTGTCTAATGGAAGCATAGATACAAATACAAAGTTGCTAAATTTTTAAATGCAATAAAGTGACTAAAGTTATAGTTCAACAAAGTTCTTAATCAAAAACACAAAAAGGTGTAGTTGATTATATATATATATATATATATATATATATATATATATATATATATATAGAGAGAGAGAGAGAGAGAGAGAGATAGATAGATAGAAAGTGTAAAATACAATAGCCCTTAACGTGTGACCAATACGCGACAAAAAGACAACATGCGTGATTATTTGATATAACATGCGTGATTGGTGTTCTTTTCAATTAGCCTGGGTTCCGTCCAATTCGTTTCAATTTTCTTTTCGTTTCACTTCAAATTCGCCATTGTTCGGTTTTCATCGAATTGGGTTCAAATTCATCGTTGATTTTGAAAAGTTTCATCAAAATGTCGATCCTTGAAATCAAACCGTAGAACTGAGGATGAAGTAACATGACCAAGCTTTGATTCAGACCATAACAGAGGATGTAGGAACATGACCAAGCTTTGATCTGATTGTGAAGTTGAAGGAGAAATTGCCACGTGTCATTAATTGTAGTCTTTTATTAATATTTAGATTCAATCAACATTTTTATACCAACTAACTAGTTTAAGAACCCGCAAATTTCGCGGGTTGATAAAAGAAAATTTCTTCATTAATACCGCCGACATTAAATATTATTATTTTATACACGTTAAAACACAAATGAATATATTAGATTACAACGACAAATTGAAATACATGAATATGCAACGATCACGATTCGTTGAAAATCTCTATATAAATCACATTAGTTGTTTTATCTGTAGGTTTTCCGTTGACAGTTATTAGTATTTTGACTCCATCTCATGTTTTTGCCCTTGATAAAGCAACATATAATTCAACATACAATTGTCATAATTTGAAAAGCTTTATAACCTTGATACATTAGTTTACTTGTCTATGTTTACAAAAAGATAATAAAAAGTACATAGGCTACCACTATATTTCTTCAAGTGAATTTCTTATAATTTTAAACTATGAACGTTTGTAAGTGTACTAAGTATCACAGGGTCGGTATACTATACCTTACTTGCATTTAGTAATCTCCGTTCGGGTTATAGCATAATACAAAGTTGAGCAGCAGCTGATTTTGGCAGCCATCATGGATCAATGATACTTGTCCGTCTTCCTGAACATAGCAAAACAAACACACACCGCCAAGGCCTTAACTTTATGTTATGCTAAAAACAAACACAATAAGAAAAAACTTTGTGTAGAAATTATACATAGTTAAGTGGTAAAGTATTAGTTCTCACTAAAACACATTCTGAATAACACGTATTCAACCTAAACAGGCGCGTTATCTCAATTCTGAAATGGGTCAAATTAAAAGTTTTAGCTAAAAAAACAATGGATCAACTACTGAATAGATAACATCATCAATAACATATTACTTAAACATGTACTTTATCTCAATTCTCAAATGGGTAAAACTAAAATTTTAAGCTAAAAAGATATCGGGTCAAACATGTCAAAGGTTTCCCAAACAGTACTGAACCGGTACCGAAAATCCTAAGAAATGGGTACCGTTACCGGTAGCGAAAATATCCAGTACAGTACCAGTATTTAAAGGTAAAAACCGGTACCGAAAACACAAAATGTCGGTACCGAAAATCGAGCCAGGTTGAGAAATTTAGTACCCGGTTCCGAACCGGTACCATTTGTGTGACAACTCGAAATTTAGAACCTTTCTTGTGTCTCGATGTAACATACTTGTACGCTATGGGACTGGTTAACTTGTTAATAAATGTGAAGTTTTATGTGAAATGTGCCTTGTTTGTGTGTTTGTATGTATATACGTATGTATTATAAGCAAGCCGAGAACCCAACCCGAAAACAAAGAACCCGACTCGAGACCATGAGGTCTCGAGTGAATAGTGGCCGGTGGGCCTTTGGGCCGCAAACCATCAACCGAAACCCATTAAGGGTGCACCGCTTGAAGCTAATATATATATATATGTGCATTACCCTCCTAACCACACTTGTTACTCTTGAACAACACACACTCATACTCTCACTCCTTCACTCTCTAAAAACCCTAAGAAACACATACACACCTTGGTAGCCGGCCAACACTAGGATTCGGATCAAGCTTGGAAATCGACCTTGGAGTTCACCTTTCCTATCTCTTAGCCGGTTAGTAATCCTTGTTATGTTTTGTGCTTGGATTGATTATTATGACATTATGTTGCTTGCTAAGTTTGAACATGAGAAATGATAGTTTATCTATGATAAAGATGTTGATTGATAGAAAGTAGTTACCAAATGATGATGAATCGATTAACATGTTTTCAGATATATTGCATGATGGACTATGATATCTTGTTTAAACCACTAGTTGTTGATGTTTATGAAATCGGCTTGCAATTGTCATACAATCGGATTAGTATAAAACCGGGCTTGTGGTATTATGCTAAGTGTTTTGATGCTTGTTCATAACTTGGTTGAATAAGTGTTATTGTGCTTTGAATATATGAAAAACTTGATGAATGAGTTTGAATACATGAAGAACTTGTTGAATATGATATGAATGTGCTTTGAATGTTTGAATTCTGCCTATTTGATCCGATTTTGGTTAGTGTTAGACAACAAAACATGTTTTAGTGGATAGTACAATATTTGTGTTGCATGATATTCAAATGCTATTGGATAGTACAAACTGTGCAGAAATCAGCAGATGTTGGGGAGTCGAAACCCTGATTGCGACTAGAAATCTCCATGTTGCGACATCAGTTGCGAGTCGAGAACATCAGGTTACGACTCGCAACCATGGCATGCCAAGCCGAAACCGTGGTTGCGACACAGGTTGCGACTCGCAACCATCCCTGATCAACACAAACAGCATAACCCGCAACCGTGATTGCGAGTCCGGTTACGACTCGCAACCAAAAGCAGCACAACCCGAGACCGCGCAGTTGCGAGTCTTGTTGCGACTCGCAACCACACTTAATGGGCTTACGTATTTATGGGCCTACGATTAATGGGCCGGGCTTATGGGCTTTCTGTGTTAACCGTTGATGCATGATTTGGGCTTGAGTAGTTGGGTTGAACTTATGGACTGTATATGTGTTACTGTTAACTGAATATGTTAAACTTTTACACCGTGATTGCTACTTGTATGTGCACTGCTTGATTTGAATCTGATTATAAGCGGTATCCATGTTAGGACGTGATTGACTACTTGCAAATTGATTTACCCTTCTGTGTTACTACCGAGCAAACCGAGGTGAGTTCACACCCTCTACAAAGCATGGGATTCCCTGGGTTGGGAACGGGGTTAAGGAACGTGGGTTCCTCGTCCTCCTTGGGTAGGACGGTGATGGTTCAGGAATGTAATTCCTCGTCCTGGTGGACGGTTAACACGTACTAGACTAAAACTCTATCACGAAGTCCCTCCTTTTTGTATCGACTTAATCGCCGGGCCAATGGCGAGCGGGTCATTAGTTAGATAGCGCTATTTAGGTCTGACAAACCTCACACCGTGCCGCAGAGGGCGGGCGTGAACTAATGGATCTGGGGCACGTCAATGATGATAGACATTGATGATTTTCAGGGCACATAAACATGACTACAGTCAGCAGTCGATACGGTAACGAGTCTAGTGTACGCATGGGGTAGCCCCCACGGCCGAAATGCCTGATAACTAACATGGGGTAGCCCCCACGGCTGGAGTGCCGGAGTAATCGGGAATGAACAAGTCACGTTTTTAAACTATGGGGTAACCCCCACGGCAGGATGCCAGATAAAGGAAACTGTTTTCGAAACAACTAAAACGAACACCCAACTGTGAACTCACTCAACTAGTTGTTGACTCGTTACTACATGCTTTGCAGGACCATAGGTACTCAGCTGGAGCTTGCATGGAGGAGAGTCGTTGTGGGACACGGATTGCTGCGTGCCATGTTCTATTTAAAAACATTTGAACTTATGTTATAACTTTACACTTATGCTTCCGCTTGCAACTTAAACTTGTTGTTTTGAAACACCAATCGTATTGGTTAAACTTTTATAACTGTTTATATGCTTGTTCAGTATGATTGGTGGCTGGATCCTGGTCAGTCACGCCTCCAAGCGGTAGTACTCCGCGGGTGGATTTTGGGGGTGTGACAATTTGCTCATTCCTTGATTCGTTGTTCAATTTGATGATTTTTTGGTTGGTTGTCTCACCGGTACCAAGGTTGTGGGCTAGCCGCCACCAAAAGAAAATCCATGCCCCTTTACTAACCTGCAAATCAACAATACTTGTCAAGATTAGAATATGCCAAGGGAAATAACAACGTTTAAACTATATCCAAACAAATAGTCTATAGTGTATGAAAATTTTAAATTGAAACTCAAAAACAAAGCGTATATAATTGTAGTTGTTGTGATTCAACATAATCCTACAGATTTGAAACATATCATTCTTAATCTATATGTAGACCATAATTGACAGTAAAAAGTTAATGAACACATACCAACAGGTTCTGTGGTATTGGAGTAAGGAATGAAAATTTTACACCATTAGACCCTTCAATTGCAACAATTAAACCATCATAATGAATAAGAATTAAAGGATCCAGTTTTGAGATCATTCAGTCATGTGCCTTTGCCCATTCTTTGACATGTACAGAATCGATCAAAATTAGCATATAGATAGTTCTTTGCATCAGTTATAGCTAGTAAAAAATAAGAATAAAAACCCTGCCACGAAAACAAACATCAATCTAATTCATCCAAAGCAACAATTTTGACTACATTTGACAAAAAATGTGAATACTACCTTAACAATGATTTTTAACCTTTACCTCAACTGATTAAAAATACGAAAATTAACATATATTCTAACGAATAACCGATAGTTCAACTTTCAGTTTTGGAAATAGTTCTGTTCAGTTTCGGCATATCTCAGTATCTAACCTCCACCCCAAAAAACCCCGAACCAAACTTAGCGCAAAAAAAAAAAACTAAATAAGCACAAAAAATAAGAGACAATTATGAAGGAAAACATAACAATTGATCATTTTTTTCAAATTACTGATCTTTGTTTGACATTCATTTTCCATTCTTAAGAACATTTTTTAATTGGGACATGTGAAGTGCATTTGTTTGCCCTTTAGAAAAGTCAGCGTGAACAAATGGTCTGATTAATGAATATTTTATTGATAGAACAATAAAACCGGTAGATATATAAGAGGCATGCTCACATAACTAAAACATGATGCATATTGAAAAAGCCTTTAGGTTTGCCGCATAAGAGTAGATAGCAAATATAAGAACAAAGAACAGTTTAATCATACTAATAACACTTATTCATCAACATATAAGAACAAAAATAAGAATGTAGGCACCCTAAATTTAAATCCGACTACCTCAGCCTTCATTTACTGGCCCATCTTATCCCAAGATGTTTATTGGTTGACCCATTAACCAACCAGCCTAGCCAATCTATTTTACCACCTATAGAAAAGATTAACCGACCTCACACAATCAAGTTCCAAATACGCTGACTTAGTCAAAGCTTAAAACTTAATTTATACCGTTCAATTAGTGATTTTAAAACCATCATTCCTTAGAATCAAACAATATGATATATGAAGAAGAATGCTCAAACCTGAATAAACAAAGCCAAATGTGGATGCATCTTTTCAAGGGCTTAGATCCAGGAATTTGGAGCAAATGTGATGTAGCATAGCGGTAAAGACCGATCACCAGAATGAAGTGAAAAAAAAAACTAAAGGACAACATGTTATAAGTAGCAATATAATAGCAAAATCTTCATTATGTTTTGTGTCCATCTCAAGTTCATTGACACCCAGCCTAAACAGGTCGCCTACATTAGCAACAAAAGAGTTTGTAATTTTTTTAGAATCAAAGAAACCACGAGCATCCATAATGCGAAGCTTTGAACTGAATGGGTTAGAAAACTATCTAAACAAACTATCGACAACAAACACACACACACACACATATATATATATATAAAGATACGAAAGGTGCGTCTAAATGCCATCTGGTTTATAAGAATAGCATGCTGGAGCTAAATTACCTCAAAATTAGGAAACATAATTAGAGCAACATCTTCAAGCAATTTCACAATTTACTAACTCTAAAATCCAATCTACACATGGTGAATGTAACCAAAATTTACCCTAAAAAATCACAATACAGTACATGTTTCAAACCATATCATATAAACCTAATTCCAATCAAATCAATAACATATACATATGAATAACAAAAAAATAAGCCAATAATAAACTATTAAATAATCCAAAAAACCAATAGAACATTTACCTGAGCAAAAATCGTAACTTGAAAACTAACAGAGATCTGCTACCATTAAAGAAAAATCTTTGAAAATTGAAATAATTAGAAGCCAAATGGTATATAGAATCCAATCAGTGGAATCATCAAGGGAATTCGGTTCATAGCATGGTTTGTAGAAGTTTGAAGGTCTAAAAATCTCACATATCATAATTAGGGTTTTGTAGAAACGTAAGATTATAAGATTAAAACTTAACATACCAAATATGATATAAAGGAAAGGTTGAGGAGAGAGATGGTCGTGCGAAGAAACTTACGTGAGAAGGAAAATAGAGAAAAAGAGATTGTCGCCCAAAGATTAATTCTCTTGCTAAAGAGGATGTCCACATAATCAAAATGGTTGACTAAGAATATGCCATGTGGCTAAAGATGTATTCTTTTAGTATAGTAGATAGATTATACAACTACAGACCTGCAGGTTATCTTAGAGGATTGACAATGGTTTGGTTTCCTTGTATATTTGTAAATGTATTACTTATATTATAAGGAATCACTTGGATTCATCAAGATTCAAGTGTTCAAGGATGATGTCATCATGGTGTTCTTGAAGAACTTCATGTTTCGGCTTCAATCCACCAAGAATCACTTGGATCTAGCCGATTTCCACATAAACAAACAAGGATCTTTCAAAGATTTAAACATATACACGGTGAAAAGGATTGAAAGATGGATTTTACAACTTTCTTTCGACTCTTTTACACTCAATGCCTTCAAAACCGATAGAAACGAAGTTGTGCCGACTTACAAATCACTCCGGTGGTTGCATGGCTCAAGATTCGGACTCTATCCATGAGGTTAACCGATTTCGGGTTAAACGTTAAACTCTGTTCCGAACAGTTCACCGCCCGGATTTGGGTGGTTCCTATCCGATCAAGAGAAACAAGTAAGAACGAGGGTTCTATGGTTCGACTCGTTGTCAAAGCACCTCGATATAACGACAAACAATTAGAATAGTCAAGTGTTAGACGAACAGGCTGATCAGGTCAGGATGCTGACCGATCGGACTGTTGTCCGAACGGACAGCCAGCCGATCGGACAGTTAGCCGATCGACTGACCAGCCGATCGGCTAACACATGGCCCCACACTTAATCAATTTATTTTGAGGACTAGTATTGAACGAACTGTTGTTCAATCGGACTATCGTCCGATCGGATTACTCTTCGGATCATGAGATTCTATACTTCAACACTTAATCGATTTTTCAACATGTTCGACGCACTAGGAGTGCCACCCGATCGAACAGCCGTCCGACCAGGTGACACCCTGCTGAGAACTTGTTTTGCTGAAGTACCTAGCCGATCGGGTTATCGGCCGATCGAACGACCGTCCGATCGACCGACCTAAAGGGAAAGATCCTTCAAGGTTTTCAAATGTTACAACGAAAACTTCAAAAGTCAAACCGTTATACACAAACACATCCTTCTCAAAGGAAGAAACAATCCACTCGAACAGCCCTCCGATCGGCCTACCGACCGGACAGCTGTCTGAACGGACTGCCAACCGAACGGTCAGCCGTCCGATCGGACTACCATCCGATCGACCAACTATCCAACCCTCCAACACTTGTTTTCCGTTTTACGCGTTGCTTATCGTTATGCTATCAAACTATTCAGGCTAACCCTACTCTCAAGCGCTCCCTTCAATCCATCAATCGTTGTGAGTATACTCGATCCCTTTTGCTATCAGCACTTTTGGGTGTTACATACGTTACTTATACGAAATCACATCGAACACACTGCGCAACATTTTAAACGCTAACCTTTACCGCATGTATTACGTGACTAAATGAATGCTTGTTGTTATGTTTACACGTTAAATGATGTCTACCTGCCTTAACGACGATAATACTATAGTTTGGACTCAGCACCCGTTCACACGGGGTTGTTAAGGACAATTACTTGCATGGATTACGGTGGTAATCATGTATTGCGAACTGCCTCGGGCATTCAACCCGCAGTCAGTGGTATCGATAGATCCATGTCGATAATTAACATGCTTCGTTTTCCTCTGTGTACGTGCTGGTTATGCGTAAACTATTTTGAACTCAATTATGATATTATCAAACTTGTATGCTCACCTTTTCATTTTATGTATTGACTTTATTTTAACGTATGTGACAGGTGTTTAAAATGCTTATCTGCTAGGAAGGCGAAGCTAGAATAAAAGTCTAGAGCATAGTTGTCTGTAGATCTTGCAGCTTGAGTCTCTAGACATAGATAAACAATATTTATATTTAAAACTGAGTTGTCGGAACATAATATTTGCCGGGATCTTATCTGTAATAATTTGTTTGCTATTTGAGGTACGGTATGGGACGTATTATATAAATTGAATAGTAATGATAATTGTTATGGAAACTTCTGGACAATCTGTTTCGCTCAGTGCCATGCCCCGATGATTCCGCCATCGGTTGGGGTGTGACAAGATTTTAAGCAACAAATTGGTACGGTGTAAACCGGAACGGGTACATGGACGGGATGGTAAATAAATACCATCTCACAATGAATAAATGGCCAAATAGACTAAACGGGTCAAAAGGTGATGATATCACCGTATGACATTAGTGATTAATGTTGTTGTCGAGTTTTTATGCTCACAGGAACGAATAGCGCTTGAGACGCTGTTGTTATTAATTAGCAACTTATATGATGAGGTATTAAAACGGGTCAATACTTTGACCCGATCCAGGTATGTGTAAATAGGATTTTAACTAAAATGTGCTATTTTGGTCAAATATGTTATTTAAAGTCCTTCGTCGTAAAAGGGAGGGACTAAAGTTGACCAAAACACCCTTGATCGATAAATCGGGAAAACGACTCTTAAGGGTTGTATGGAAGTAAGTATTACGATCAAGTAAGTCTTTGATAAGTGTAAAGGTTATAGGCATAAGCCTTTTTGGGTCAAACGTTTCAAAATGGTCTTTGCCGTGAATTGAATATCCGAATGGTAAAATTTGGAATAAGTATTTTACATTATTAAAACCACCACAGTTATAGTTGTGGTGGAAGATAAATAGATATCTTTATGTGGACATAGGATGTGTGAAAAGAATGAGCGAGATTTAAACTTAAAGATTTAAATCCTCTAAGTGGGTCATAACGAATTATGCGCATAGCTTGGGTATTGGTCGCGTAATTCATAAAAGTTATGAATCCGAGCAAAATTATTTTGAGTTAAATACGTTGGTGTATGCTTTATGATAATTTAGAAACAAGTTTGTGGTTTTAAACATGAACGAGTCAAATATGTTGAAACTGAATATAAAGCCGAGTGCTTAAAAGTTTAGAATTTGTTAGTTTGGATGTTGGATTTAAACTCCATATGATGGAGAATTTAATTACGATCACGTAGGAAGAAATGGGTCGTGAAACGGATAAGAAATGAGAAAGTTATGCACGTTTAAGTCAAAAATAGGTTTGCTGGAAATGTGCAGCACCAGCTAAATAACATTTTGTCGAAACAGGGGTGTTGCGTCACGCAACGAGAAAGGGGAATCATCGTCGCTCAACGCGGCGGCTGTCGTGCCCCGCGAAGAAAATCATGCAAACCTGTCACGGCACGCGACAGCCTGAAAAGCTGGCAAAGTTGTTTTAAATTTTTCATTTTGAGTTACGGACTTGATTAAACACCTATAAACTAAGTATGACTAACTCATTTCATGGTTTATGAAATGTAGGTATATTTTGAGGTGTCGGATGACGATCAAGCTAAACAAAAGAAAACACGAACAAGATACAAGCTTCTGCATTACGTTTCGTTGTCACGTTTTAAACAACGAATACAAGTATAATATGTTGTAATGCTTTAAATTACAAAATGTTTTAAGAAACCTGAATTTTAAATGTATGTGTAAGTGTGAATACACAATTATAGTTGAAATTTATATGTAAATAGTATAAACGAACTAAGGATCTTACACTCGATCCCGCCTGTGGGCTTTTATCTGAAAACTTGAACAACTTGTATTTTGTATATTCAGACACTTTTAATGTTATGAGTATTTTTACTCTTATTACTTCCGCTGCATTATTTTTAAATTGTGATACTGTTATCCAATCGTCACGACCTGTCCGGTCCCACCGGAAATCGGGTGTGACAAAAACCCATTTCAGATAACCACAAATCACTTGCAAAATCAGAGCCCCAAACAACATTCACAATCATCAACACAAAAAAACAAGGATATTCTTTGATTTCACCAACTTTGATCATCAAAACTTTAACTACCCACAAAACAAATCGGTTTATCTTAGGAAAACTTACTAGAATGTTCGCAGAAATACCCCCCGCACCGTTGGTTCAGTCCTCGACGGAGAAGACACTATTCCTCCGGTCAAAAACGTTTCAGATCTACCGGAGGTGTGAGATCCGACGACAGAGATTACAACCATTTTAGTTATACAAAATATTACTTAAATAGAGTTGCAACTTTTATTTATTTATTATTTTTTTACTTTGACCTTTATAAATTTGTGATAAAAAAATGCTTGCATATTTGTGATTTCGTAGGTTTTTTCATAAACCATGAAATGAGTTAGGTATATTTTACACTACTTATGTAAAAACCTCTGTTCACTATTCCGTAGGTTTTTTCTCTCTAGGGTTTCTGCCGGCGGTTGGTCAGACAGTGTATAACAGCCGGTGATTGATCGTCGGAACATCTTCCGTATGATCATAACGAGATTGTTAGCACAGCTCTGATTCCCTCCGGTGTCTCCCTTGCGTTGTCCCTCCTTCTCTTTCGTTTGGTCTGTTTTTGCTCGATCATGGGAGAGTCCAGCCTCGGTCTGTCAAAATTCTTCGTCTCTAATCTCCCGGACCGGTGTAGTTCGGTGGCGGTGGGTGAGTTTTTTAGTGTGTTCGGCAACGTAGCCAGAGTCTACGTGGCCAGAAAGAGGGATAAGAATGGTAATAACTTTGGTTTCGTTACGTTCAAAGGGGTGAAGGATACTAAAGATCTGGAAGGCAGGCTGAAAGGCATTAAAATGGGGAGTTTTAAGCTCCAGGTTAACTTAGCCAGATTTGCGGCGGAGAACTCCGGAGCTTCTGCTTCCCCGGCAGTCGGGACGGGTTTGCCTATTCGTTCTGGTAGTGGTGCATGGGGTCAGGGCAATGTGGATAGCTTGAGGGACGGTAGGTCATATTCCGATGTTTTGGGAAAAAACAAGGGTAAGGTCTCATCATCGTCTGTTAGAGATGGTGGGATTGATGGGGTTCCGGTAGTAAGGTCTGTTGTGGTTCCGGACAGGATATCCGCGTTCAAGGAGTTAACCGGGTTGGCAGTTATTGGTAGAACGGTAAACTTGGAAACTCTCGTGGATTTTGATAAGCTATTGAGGATAGCAAAAGTCATCTTCACCAGGATCCAGTACCTAGGAGGTCTGTTCGTTATGGTGTCGTTTCCGGATGAACCAGAGATGAAACGATTCTTGGATAGTCGTAATGTGTGGGGTCCTTGGTTTGATAAGTTGGAACCATGGGCGGGGCAGTCGCTGCCATCGGAAAGGGTAGCTTGGCTGAAGCTGTTCGGTATACCGCTTAATCTTCTGGATGCTGATGTGTTCATGCAGGTCGGTGAGCTGTTTGGTAAGGTCCTCTTTGTCCCAAAAGACACTGATGCTGACCTGGATTTATCCGTTGTTAAGATCGGTGTGTTAGTGGGCGAAGCTAAACGGTGCAATGAATCCGTGTCGCTGAAATGGAAGAACAAGGTTTTTAGAATTTGGGTGGAGGAGGAGCTCGAGGACTGGGTCCCTGATTGTGTGGACGTGGAGTCGATCGACAGGTCCGAGTCGGAGTCTCCGTTGGCGTCCTCTCCGGTGGCTGATCCGGTCTCCTCAGGGGGTGTGGAAGTTGATGAGACCCAGAAGTTGGAGGGTCAAGTAGAAGGTGTTAAGTCTTCCGATGTTGATGGTGTCCTAAACGAGGTTATGTCTCATCCGCTTGTGCACGAGGATAATAATGATCAGCAGCTTTTTGGGGATTCGGGGGTGGGCCGCCTTATGTCTGCCTTTAATTCCCATGACAGGTCCGATTCGGTGGGTCCCCGTGTTTCTAATGTGGGGGATGGGCCTTTTTATTTTGGGCTTGATAGGGCTGAGGGTATTTCGAAGTTAAGGGCCCAAAGGAAATCGTCTATGGGCTCTAAGCATAGGAAAGGTCAGGCCCAGGGTGGATGTTCACGTTCTCCTAAGGATATTCGACCCTCCAAGAGATTTAGGCGAGACTGGGAAAAGCAGGACGAGGGGTTTGGCTTTGTAGGGTTCACCGATTATGCCACGAGTGGTGATGATAGTAGCGGGCAGGATCGAATCAGGGACGTTGCGGGGCTTGACCTCAATGCAGAGGCTGTTCCAGTGGAGCCAGATGGAGCTAGGGTGGAAGTTTCCGGTGTGGGTGGTGTTCCGCTCGGGACGGGTGGGATTTCTGGGTCCGCTGAGTCTACAAGGGTGGATGAGGAAGTCGTGGATACCGTGGCCATCGGGGATCTGCTCGGTGTTAAGCTGGATAAGTTTTCCGGTATGATCAAGGAGGCAATCGTCAACTCAGGTATCAAATCGGTTAAGCAATGAATTGCCTCTCTATTAATGTCAGGGGGTTAGGGGGTATTCACAAACCTGGTTGGATTTGTTCTATTATTCGGGATATGGGTATTAATTTTCTTGCTATCCAAGAGTCTAAGCAGACGGGGGTTGATAGATCTGTTATGGAAAAGTTTTGGGGAAATCATAATTTTGGCATGGAGTCGGTGGATGCTACTGGTCTCTCGGGGGGCCTTATATGTTTGTGGGACGAGAATGTGTTTCGGATGGATTCGGTCGTTAAGAACAGGCATTTTATTCATGTTAGGGGCTCTATCGCAGGCTGCAATTCTGCAGTAAACTATCTGAACGTTTACGCCCCACAAGGGATTCCGGCTAAACAGGCTCTCTGGGAGGAGCTATCGGGGATTGTTAGCAACTCAGACGGGTTGTGGGTTATAGGGGGTGATTTCAATGCTGTTCGGTTTCGTGAGGAGAGGAGGAATTGTGCTTTTAAACCTTCTTGTGCTGACAATTTCAATGCTTTTGTATATGATTTGGGTTTGTTCGAGTACAACATGAGTGGCAGGCAGTTCACTTGGCGTTCAGATAACGGTAAGAAAATGAGTAAGTTGGATAGATTCTTTGTTAATTCGGATTTCTTTGACAGATGGCCGGAGGCGAGGGTTCAGGCCTTACCCCGGTTCTGGTCGGATCACTGCCCTGTTGTCTTGATTTCTAAAGCGGTGAATTTTGGGCCTCGTCCGTTTCGTATTTTTAACTCATGGTTAGAGAAAGAGGGGTTCTCGGAGGTTGTCGAGAATGCTTGCAGGGATTTCTCGGAGCCGAGCCCTTCCCCGGATATTTCTTTGATTAAAAAGTTGGGTTTCATTCGGGGTAGGATAAGGGAATGGAGAGACAAAATGATTCGTAAGGAGGGAGAATCCCGTAGGCTCGCTGAGTCTGAGCTGGAGGAGTTAGAGGCTCTCCTCGAAGTTAGAGAGTTGACTGAAGAGGAGGAATGGGTTATGTCCGAGAATAAGAAGGCCTTGGCCGAGATGGAGCTTGCTAAATGTTCAGATTTGAGGCAAAGGTCGAGGGTGAGATGGGCTAAGGAGGGCGATGAAAATTCTAAATTTTTTCATACTATGGTCAACTGCAGGAAAGCTTCAAATGTTATCCATGGTTTGAACATCGGCAACTCTTGGGTTTCTAAACCGTCGTTAGTCAAAAAGGGTGTGTTGAATTTTTTCAGATCTAAATTTGTGGAAGATTGTGTGTCCCGTCCGTTCTTGGCCTGTGCAAATCTGAAGAAGTTATCCTCCATTGATGCGTCCTGGTTGGAATCCGAGTTTTCGGCAGCCGAGATCAAAGAGGGTGTGTTCGGTTGTGGGGATGATCGGGCGCCCGGCCCGGATGGTTTTAATTTTCGGTTCTTTAAGAGGTTTTGGCACTTATTCGAGAACGACTTTGTTTCTATTATGACGGCTTTCTTTGAGTCAGGTCAGATTAACGCTGGTTGCGGGTCTTCTTTTATAGCCTTGATCCCGAAAGTTAGAGACCCTTCGAACCTCGGTGATTACCGCCCTATTAGCCTGGTGGGGGTGGTTAATAAGGTTATATCTAAAGTTTTGGCCAACAGATTAAAGAAGGTCTTGGGGTCGGTGATTTCTAAGAACCAGTCTGCGTTCTTGGGGGACAGGTTTATCTTGGATGGTCCTCTTATCATTAACGAGGTATGCTCTTGGTTAAAGAAAAGCAAGAAGGAGGCGCTTCTCTTTAAGATCGATTTCGAAAAAGCGTATGACAATATAAACTGGGGGTTTGTGATTGATGTGCTCCGTCAAATGGGTTTTGGGGATAGGTGGCGTCAGTGGATCTGGGGTATTCTCTCGTCGGCTAGGGCTTCTGTCTTGGTCAATGGGTCTCCTACATTTGAGTTTAAATGTGGCAAGGGAATGAGGCAAGGAGACCCGATTTCTCCTTTCCTGTTCGTGGTGGCCATGGAAGCCTTGTCTTGCCTCTTTGACAAAGCTCTTGAGCTCGGTGTTATTTCGGGTGTTCAGCTTCCCAATGACGGTCCTATTCTTTCCCACTTATTCTTTGCGGATGACGCTCTTATTATTGGGGACTGGAGTAAGGGTAATGCTATCAATATTGTAAGAATTCTAAGATGCTTTCACGTTTGTTCTGGGTTACGGATCAATCTTGGGAAGTCGAGTTTGTTTGGTATTGGGGTTGGGATAGAGGAGGTGGATATTTTGGCGGGTAGTGTTGGGTGTAAGTCAGAATCTCTTCCGTTCAAATACCTGGGCCTCAAGGTGGGGGCAAATATGAACCGCATCGTGAATTGGAGACCCGTCTATGATGTTTTCGAGGCTAGACTTGCTCTGTGGAAGTCGTCCTTACTATCCTTGGGCGGGAGAGTGACGCTTATTCGATCCGTCTTGGCAAGTCTTCCCAACTATTATTTCTCGCTTTATAGAGCGCCCGTTAAGGTCATTAAGGATTTGGAGCGTATGATGAAGAAATTCTTGTGGGGTGGGTCTTGTGACGTTAGGAAAACGCATTGGGTGGCGTGGGAGAGGCTTTCGATTCCTGTGAAGTCGGGGGGTTTGGGTATTTGTAAATTGTTTAATATCAACAGGGCTCTTCTTTGCAAATGGGGTTGGAGGTATAAAAAAGAGAAAGATAACTTATGGGTTAGGGTCGTGGATGCTCTTCATTCTGGAGGCTCAGAATGGTCGTTTCTCCCTCTTAAGAAGACTTTGGGGGGCGTTTGGGCTAGTATATGGTCTGTTATCTCCAAGCCTGTTGTTAGTAATGTGCATCTCCGGGGTTTTTTTAGGGGGAAAGTGGGGCGGGGGGACCGTATAATGTTCTGGTTGGATCCGTGGCTTCGCGATGTTTCTCTTAGGGAGGTTTACCCGCGGCTCTTCTCGCTCGAGGTGGTTAAAACCTGCTGTGTTCGGGATCGCATGGAGGGCAATTGGCTATGGAGGCACGACCCCGATTCGGGAGAAGAACAAGCGGAATTGGCTGATCTGCTGTCTTCTTTATCCTCGGTTTCTTTAAGCAATAGTGTAGACGAGTGGTTATGGTCGCCGGATAGCTCGGGATCCTTCTCTGTCAAGTCTGTCAAAGATCTTATCGATGCGTCCTCTTGTAGTCGGAACTGGTACGTAATGGATCGATGTGCTTGGGTTCCCTTAAAATGTAACATCTTTGGTTGGAGGGCTGATATGAATCGTTTGCCGACATCGGATGTGTTACGGAGTAGGGGTATCGCTGTAGGTGATGGGCTGTGCCCGCTTTGCAAATCGGAGGCAGAATCCGTGGTCCATTTATTCTGTTCATGTAGTGTGGCTTCCATCGTTTGGCAGAAAATCAGTTGGTGGTGCCGCATTCCGCCGATTTACGCTTTCTCTTTCAGAGACTTGCTGGAGATTCACAGGTTTAGCAACGTTGCCAACAATCTGAAATCGGTGATCCACGATATTATCATTACCACGTGTTGGTGCCTTTGGTCTGCTCGTAATAAGGCTGTGTTCTCGGGTATAGAAGCCAAGGTGGAGTCGGTTTTTAGCGAGGTTAGGTCCTTAGGCTTTCTCTGGTACAAATATAGAGTTAAGGATAATCCAGTCTCGTGGACGAATTGGTGTAAATTTGTAAATATTTAGTTGCGTTCTGTTGTTGTGTTGGCCTGCCCGGTTTTCGGGTTTGGTTGGTTTTTAATGACGTTTTTCTTTCAAAAAAAAAAAATATTTGTGAGCTGCATTGAGGAAGGTAAGGACGTGGCGACCGATGTGAAAGAAAGCAGAAAGAGATCAGCATTTGGGAACGAGCATCTACAAGCGAGACATGTGACAAAGGGGAGAAGAAGGAGATCATTTATCGATAAATGTAATGCGCACATAAACATCGGAAGGAGATCAACATTTGGGAACGGTCATCTCTCTTCCCTACATATGCTTGCATCCCTCACTATTACACACAAGCGTCATGAGCACATAAACATCAGTTTTTCAAAATGCTCTTAGTTAGAGCACTCACAGTTAGGGTTGTAATCGAACTGACCGTTCAACAAACAGTTTGTGAACCGGTCAGTGGAAAGTTTGTATAAGTTTGTTCCTTTTATTAAATGAACGAACATGAATAAGAAATTTTGTTCGATTAGTTAAATGAAGAACACGAATAAAGGCCTCGTTCGTTCAATTGTGTTCGTTAACGTTCGATAAGTGTTCATTTTCGTTTGTTTATGCTATCCATGAAAGATTTTTATATGTTTATTTAATTTATCTAAATATTTTATATTCTTCAATTTATTACGCTACCAATTAAAGTAGGAAACTCTATTCTTACCTTATTTTTGCAGAGTTCCGGTTTCCTTCCTCATTATTTACATCAATAAATACATCGACCTTCGTTCCATTATTAAGGCTTCAAGTTCCACCGTTACTCCCTTCGCCATCCATTTATAGCATACGTCGCCTTCGTAAATTTTATTTGTGTACGTTGGTGTTCGTGCACACGTTAGTTTCTTTAATTAACTAACACAAATATAAAATCTCGTTTGTTAAGTGTTTATGAACCGTTCGTAAACACGTTAGTTTTTTAACGAACGAACATGAACAAGTCCTTGTTCGTGTTTGTTTAGTTCATTTGCAGCCCTATTCACAACGGAGTCACATACCAAAATTATAAAGAATATATGAGATTTTGTTAATTTTACTCGTACATTGGACTCCCCGTCCCCGACTTCTATGGGAAAATAAAGTAAACCTCCATATTTGAGTTCCATTTCATCTCCTATCCGATTTTTTAATACTATTGTGAGTGAAAAAAGATATTATTTAATTGATTCGGAATACATATAAAAATTAAAAGTGAGTTTTTTAAAGTGAACAAATTTTTATTTTGCTTAATTATATGGGCATATTTAAAGGTTAAAATGTTCAATTATAAGGTCTTAGAGCATTCTCATCCATTCCATCAAATTCTGTGTGTGGAGTTTTTATAATGTAAAGAGTATAAAAAGTGGTTGTGAGTGAAGGAGAGAGAAAATGTTACTGTTTATCTGTATATTTGGGGGGACACTGTTCACCCCATATAATTTTTTAATATATTTTGAAAGTAGTTGTGAGTGGAGGAGAGATAAAAGGTAATGATAAATGTATAAAAAATATTATTTAGTTGAAAACGAGAGAGAAAATGTAGTGTTTTTAGTGTAATTTAGGGTGAAAATATGGTGGAATGGATGTGAATGCTCTTACATGACATAATAAATGGATATCCACTTCAATCATTCAAGTTATTACCATTTACATAATTATTAGGTTATGGGATATAGGAGTGGTGGATTGAAATATGAATTGTCACGCGGGACATTGTTGTTGTGGTATACCTCCCCTTTCTCGAATCATGGTTGTTTGCATCGTTTAATTTATGGCAAATCAAGACCCTCTTTCAATTAATTAGGAGATTTTGATTGGTGGGAAAAGATAGTGGATGTTAGTGGCGATCATGGTTCACACCATCAGTGGCGGAGCTTGAACAAAAGTTTCGAGACGCAGAAAGTCATGAAACCTAATTTATATATTGTATAAATATTTAGAAAAATAATTGAAGAGCGATTCTATTTAATTTTTAAATTTTGGGATTCAATTGATGGAGTGACATGACGCTTAAATAAAGGATAATGGTATTCTTTTGGTCTTGACCACACCCAAACTGTTTGAAAGAAGTTCAAGTTTCAAGTTTGAGTCAGCAAAAAATCTAAATTCACATCCATAAAATGCTAGTTTAGTAATCTTGTGATCCAGAAATTGCGAAGGTTAGATTTTGTCATCACGGTTTGATCTTGTGATTCACTTATAGATATATAAAAACTATTAAGAACTCAATTTGACAAAAATCTGAAGTTAAACATTGTTAACAAACACTACAAAACAACCAACAATCGTTCAATTACATAGTGAATCTCACTTAACACAATAAAGTACCCAAAAAAAAGAAACAAGTGGTTTCATTCATCTGATCACATAATAAACTACACTAAAACCAACAATCATAAACAAAGCACATATCTAACTAAACTATTTCGCTTTCTTGGGAGATTTGGTAGCTTTCGATGGAGACTTAGGTTCTTTAGCGGCAGTCTTCTTGGGCAAAAGAATCGGGTTAATATTCGGCAAAACACCACCGTGAGCAATCGTAACTCCAGCCAAAAGCTTTCCAAGCTCCTCATCATTCCTAATGGCCAACAACACATGTCTCGGGATTATTCTGTTCTTCTTGTTGTCCCTTGCCGCATTTCCAGCCAACTCCAACACCTACAGACAAGAACACAATATAAACAACAGATCTGAAATATATATATATATTTCAACTTTAATTAGATAGATTAGATCTGATAACAAAAATGAAAGCTTACTTCTGCTGCTAGGTACTCAAGGACAGCAGCAAGGTAGACTGGTGCACCGGATCCAACACGTTGAGCATAACGACCTTTCTTCAAAAACCGGCCGATTCTACCGACCGGGAACTGAAGACCGGCTTTGACGGAACGGGTCACCGCCTTCTTCCTTGGACCGCCGGCCTTCCTTCCTGCGGCTCCCTTCTTCACCTTTCCGGTTGACTCCATCTCTAAAATGGTTTATAGAAATTGGTTATTATTGATGAATTTGTTTTGGGTTCTGATGATGGTGAATGAACCTATGGAGGTCTGTTTATATATGCGTTGGATTCAGGATGTAGGATTACAATCCGTGTGAAAGGCAATGGACCAATGAGAATGCGTCTTATAAATTTGAATTAGTATTGGAATAAATGAATTATTCCCTCTTTTCCCGCCTAAACGTTTTCCACCGGTAGATCTTTCGGGGCAAAACATGAAATTTGTTGTTAGCTTCATTATATTAAATATGGTTGTAAAAGTCGCTAGACGCTCCGTAGTCGGTCGATTGAGTAGTTGAGAGTGCTCAGACATGTTAAATTATAAAGAAGTTAGTTTTCGGAAATTAAATATCGATCAATTAACATAAATTTACTAATATTTATAACAAAATAGGTGAAAATGATATTTATTCTTTAATATGATAGGCATAAAAATTATATTTTATCTTTTTTAAAGTTAAACTTGACCCGAATTGACATACCAGATCTGATTCTGGTCGAGGTTGCCCGCGTTTGATCGATTCCGAGTAATTAGGCAGAGTTGAGGAAAGTCGTCTCGGCTAATTTATGCAAACTAGTTACATAAACCGGATTTTGAGGTAAAAACGACAAGGTTGGACCCGTTTCGGCTAATTTATGCAAACTAGTTACATAAACCGGACCGAACGCGTATATGGCGTAACGGGTAACCGTGAGAGTCTTACACAGGTTTCCCAAGTTAATATGCTCCGAAAAGGTTGTGGTATCAGTAGGATACCTTCCATTATGCCCATAACGAGTTTAATCCCAATATACGCCCCGTAGGGGTATTTTGGTCATTTTAAAGATTATAAAAGAGATTTCCGGGTTCTACAGGAAATCTGAGTTTTCTGAACAGGCTATAAAGTTCAAAATACTTTATTTATTATTTAAAATCAGTAGCAACTGGATTCGTGTCAAAATACCATATAGAACTCATTTTATGTTTGAAAAGGGTATATTCGGTATTTACCGAATCAATGCCATAACCCCAGGCTATGAGCAGGTTAAAAATAATTAAAAATCTTTAAAAATCTTAAAATACTATTTTACATCAAGGTGTAAAAGGTTTGGTGACGAAACTTGGGTTTAGATAGGCTTTATGCTAATCGCGCCGATTAATCATTAAAGTTTTCTTAATTGCGCTATTTAGCATAACTCCTATTCTGGACCTCGGGTTGTCATGAAACTTTAGGGACATGTTTAGAAATCAGTAACTAAGGTTATTGTTCTTTCACATATCCAAGATTCTCGTTTTAAAGTCAAAAGGGCATTATGGTCAACATTTAAGCATATAACGGAAATGTACAAACGACTCGGACAAACAACGAACCAGCCACAGGGGGTTATACCATCATGTAACCTGGTCCTAAGAGAGTCCTAAGGCATATCTAAAACATACCGAATCGGGTCAGAACTGAAGTCAAAGCAAAAGTCAAAGTTTTGCGACTTTCGGTTCCGAACCGGGTCAAAACAGTAAATGGTCGGATCAAACAAGCTTAGACCAGTCATAATACTTATTATCAAGTTATATGAGTGATAAAATAGGTTACATGCCATCTACATTATTAATTATACGTTAAATCGAAAATTAGCATTCTGTTGACTTTTTCTAAGCAACTTTGACCCGTCATTTGGACTAGTTAGAGTGGGAATCAGAGGGTGCCCTTTTAAGGGTTTAATGCCCACATATTTACCAACATATAACTACCTTCGATTCAACTAATCACTGGACCATTTGTGATTAATCGTTAAGTCAATCGTTAATTACGACGGATTGACTTTTAAGCAATAACTTAAGCAAAAACTCAACTAAGAAGGGTTAGGCACACTTACTGAAGTCCTAAGCACGACCAGAGATGAGTAAAGAGAACACTTGAGCTCCAGAAATGATCAGAATTGTTGAAAGAAGGTGTGGTTACAATGTTGCATCTCATGGCCTTTATATAGTGAAATTTTGAGCTTAGGATCATTACAACTAAGGCTACAAGGGTTCCCTGATCATCAACATGTGTCCCTGAGTGCTAGGGGTCGTTTAGGGGGTGCCCATGCCCTTGCAATAATGTCTAGAGTCGGTTAAAACACCAAACAGTGCTTCTGTCCACGTTTTCTGCATCTGGGCCATTGACGCGGCCCGCGTAAGGGTCCTCTTAACCTTTACGCGGCCCGTCTGAATCCTTTTGTCAGAACCCATATCTTTCACTATCAGCGCGGCCCGCGTAAAGCCCTTTGCAACCTTTACGCGGCCCGCCTGAGACCTGCTGTAAGATTTTCAAATCTTTTTCAATTATTACCGTCGGCTCTTGGCGTTTCGAAGGGGTAACTTTGCATTTTGGGCCTTTCTTATTTGCATATAAGAGCCTCAGAACTTTTACCCAACTTATTAATCCTCGGTTATTTTATTATTACCCGAAAAGTTATAACTTTCAATGTTTGACGCTTTTAACCCTTCTTAAACGAATTCGATCATAACTTCCTCATTTGGTAACGAAACTTTATGAAATTTATATCGCGCATTCTAGTGAGTATAATTTACCATTACAAAGCCTCAGGCATGCCAAAGGGTCACTCAGAGGTATAACTTAAACATGTTGACACATTTGGCCCCTGTAGTTTGTAATTCCTCACTTTCTTCCACATTTCATTCCGTATAATCCATGATTCATTCGTTTGAAGGTACGAGCATCATTTAGGGTTACTGTGAAGTATATTTATCCCTTGTTGACATCTTGAACCCTTGATTTCACATACTTTCTATGTTTGTCAACTTTAGCCCCCCTATAGTAATTATTGCCATGTGCAAACATATGACACGTGTCATTACTTCATAGGACGCAAAATTTCGAGGTGTTACAAAAGGCCCAAAACACAGGGGCTAAAATGATAACTTACTCTATACTCTTGTTACAAAAGTAAAAGTACATGGCCAGCGTTAGTAATTTTTAATCTAATAGACTGCAATGGTTATTTTCGACAAAACACAGGGTCGAAAAACGCAATTAAGTCTAGTTTTTTTATTCGTATAATATTTATTTTAGAATCCACTAGTTGATATATATCATAAGCATAGCCACTGGCCACTACATGTCATTGGCGTGCGGATCGTTTAGTTGTTTCGGTTATTATCCTTAAGCAAAGTCGAAACTGAAGCCATCGGTTATGCTATTTTATTAACAAATCATTTTTCGGCTAGTCAGTTCAGTTTTTTCGGATAGTTTGTGTAACACCCCGAAAATGGGTTTGGGGATCAAACCACCTTAGCACTAAGAGACGGGTAAAGTACCATTAGTGGTAAAATTTACCCGGTAAATATTAGGATTTAAATAATTAATCCTAATATTAAATAAAAGTGAATAAAAGCTTTTAAGGAATAAAATGGATAAAAGGCTCGAGTTAACGGGACTTAAAATAAGCTTAGTCATAAATATTCCCAAACCCGCTGAGTTAACTTGGAATGTTTAACCTAGTTAATAAGCGGGGAATATTGTTGGAAATAAGTAGGTTGTGCCCTACTTAATTAACTAATCAAATTAGAGGGGCCAATGTTGTTAAAATTGAAACTTATATTATCAATTTTAATTAAAAACAAAACCCAACACCTCATTTGTGAGGCCTGGTCGAACAAGAACACAGGGGGCGACATATGCTCCCCACCAAACTCTAGAGCATGTCAAAATTTATCAGATTGAGGGTTCAAATCAGCTCCAAATCGATTTCCAAGCACGAATTAGTGATCACCTTGTTGAGGGGATCACAAGGTATGCAAAATTCTTGTATTTTGATTCATCTCAAGTTCTAGGTTAATTGTGAAAAAAAAACTGCAATTTAGCTTGATTTTATCATGCATGAATGAAATTAGAAGGGATATGGTGTCTAGGGATGAACCCTAGGTGAAATCTTGTTAAAAGATTTCATGTTAATTATAGAGTTCATAATCACCATTGTAGGTGATTAATGAACTTGAAGAAAACTTGATAAACCCTAGAATTGATGATCTTGTTCTAGCATAATCTGAATTTAAGAGTAAAATTCAGAAATATGGATGTTAAGACTTGTGTAAAATTGTTTAATTGAAGTTAATTTAGATGATAATTACAAGTCATAAACTTGGTTTTGATGATATAAAAATCTGATCCGCTAGGTGTTTGATGAAACGCCTAAGTGAGGATTAAAATGCTAAAAGTTGGGTAAAAACGCAGATTTGATTATTATAAAGAATTATGCGTTAAAGCTTATGAAAAGGGGTTTAGGATGATTTAACGAAATTTATGTTGTATTGGTGTTTATAAACACCATACTAACTTGTATGAAAGAACTACTTGAACAAAAAGGGAAATTGTTAAGAATTCATACTTGATTTGAAGTGGGTCTTGACATAAGAATTAAACTCATGATTTATGATTTAATTCAATAAGAAAGTAGTCAAAGATTCATAAGGTGTGAAAGTCATGATTTAGAATGACTAATCTAACAACCTTGTGAATGATGGATGATAGTATGCGCTTAACAAGCTAGGTGAAGCTTGGGGAGAAAGCGGGTTGATCGAAGCAAGTGAGAAAAGAAAAAGTGTAATTCGGATGCAAGGTAAGTGTAATTTACACACTTATGTAGAATACTCGTTTATTCAATACGTTGTAAACGGATAACGATTGTTTTGGAAATATGGATTTTTGTTAAGATTACCTTGTAGTGTAATCTAATAATGGGGGAAAAAGGACAAAAACGGAAATTGGTCAAATGTCGACTAGTGTAAATAAAGGTTAAAAGGATACTCATAGCGTAAGCCGAAATGGGTTGAATTTTGTAAGAAAAGAGTTTAAAGAAAAAGGGGTATGTTAATAAAATCCGGGATGAATGGACGTATAAATTGGAAATCAAAAACGATGTTTTGATTAAATAGATAACGTTGGGCGTGTAGTCCAAATGGGTCGAATGGTGTTGATAACACCATTTGACAATATCGACTAATATGGTTGTCAAGTCTTATGCTAACAGGACCGATTAGCAAATCGGATGATTTCGTCACTATTGATTGTGTGATAATGAAAACAAGGTATGAATCGGGTCTACTTGTTGATCCGGGCCAGGTACTGTCACGGCCCCCGACCCGGTTTGACCCGTTTCAGGAGCCGCGGGACAGAAATCCTGCGGTATTTAATTTAGGCGACAGCGGAAGTCTTTTTAAAACAGGATCTTTAGTATTAAAACTGCTCATTACATAATTTAGGGATAAAACCCAGTAATTTACAATAATGTGATTTCCATGGAAATCTTTATTTTTAAAACATGTTCCTTTATTTATTTACACTGAGCCACTTTTCTAAGCTGGTAGTGCTTCCTGGCACTTTTCTTTGCTCACAACAGATTACCTGAAACATGTTTGAAAAAGGTTTTGTCAGCGGGGAAATACTGAGTGAGTTCATTCAGTTTTTAGGAAATGACCCATAGTTATAAATTACAGCATAAGAGCGATTACAATGGTTCATATCTTATTTTTATCTGGCTTTCTGCCACAATGGTGACAAGTCACAATGGTGACGATGGTCATACCACTATTAGGTTAATGAACTCTAATAGTGACGTTTCTCCCTAGTAGGTCAATGAACCTAACTGGGAGAATTAGTAATGTGCACAATACCCCACTAACCAATAAATCAAGATATCCACGACTTAGTCCCTGTAATTATAACATTATGAAAATAATTTGGAGTATTGTAAAACAGTTGATAAAAAGAAGAATGACTCACATTGCAGATTTAACGAGCAGTGTATAAGCCTACTGATTAGCCTTGATTATTTCTAATTTAACAATAATGCACACAAAACAGGATTAGTGATCAATACAGCAGTTACGATAAATTTCCCCGAGATCAATTTTGACAATGAATGTCCAAGTGCAATACTTTGGCTCATTTATCAAAATGACAAACGATAAAGTATAGTACTTCAACTCGTATATCGAATTATCGACAACGACAAAGTACAATGCTTCGGCTCATTATCGAATTATCGACAACGATAAAGCATAACCCAATGTGGGCGGCACTTAGACATTCTTTGAATGTATTGATTCCGGAAACTGAATCGTAATAGCGATCGAGTAATTACCCTGTTCTGCGGCAGCGATTCGATAATTGTGTGTGTGTGTTGGACTGTTTTGCTTATAACTCGACCTACGTAACTCCGATTTTCGTCGTTCAAGTGCCAAAATTCAAGTCCCAACCCCTGCTATTTATACTGAGATTTTGACACCGTCGCGTAGCGCGAGGGGGTACCCCCTTAGGCGTCGCGCTACGCGAGTGACCACCCTATTTTCATAGAGTAGCCCTTCGTGCGTGTAGGCTTGCTGTGTTGTCAGTTTCTTAAAATTCAATTTTTACAATTAGTTATGAAGATAATCGTTGGCTAGGGTTTATCCCCCTCTGAGTTTTAGGGGCCCTGATCCTGATTCTGAAAATTCTGAAAATTTTAGGGTTTGTGTAGAATCACTTGGGTGTCTCAATTAGGGTTTCCTTAATAGCTAATTACTATCTTAATTAGGGATTTTAGTGACAGTTGTTACATCCTCCCCACCTTAAGAAAAATCTCGTCCTCGAGATTCACTAAAATAGATGAGGGTATTTTCATTTCATTTCTGATTCCAGTTCCCAAGTATACTCTTGTTCTCTTCTGGATTCCCATTGGACTTTCACTAACACTAGTCGTTCGTGTTTGAGAAACTTAATTTTCCGATCTTCTACTTGTAGGGGTTTCTCTATCATTTATCTCTATATCTTGAAGAGGTACTACCAAGGATTCGCCTGATAGATGTTTCTTGAGATTGGAAACATGAAACACATCATGTACTTCAGCTAATTCTTCTGGTAGTTGTAAATGATAAGCTACTGGTCTTATGCGTTGGATTACTGGTAATGGTCCTACGTATAAGAGACTTAGCTTCTTCTCTTATCGAATTTATAAATTCCTTTCCAAGGAAATACTTTCAATAGCATTTTGTCTCCAACTCGGACTTCGACGGCTTTTGTTTATTATATGTATAGTTCTTCTAACCGTCTTCAGCCTTTCCTTCGTGATACCGAATATCACAGTCGTAATCACCGAGGATTTCCCTTTTTCCTCATGTTTAATTCTTGTTGCTCAAATATGTATCTTAAATTCTTATGACCCATATGGATAGTAAGCTTGCTTAGATAATGTTTCCTAATCTTAAGGATAACTTGTGGTTTCTAATTTTTTGGCTTACAAGTGGTAAGACTTTTTTTTTTTTTTTTCGTGCTTTTGCAATTGCCTTGATGCATACACAATTACCTTTTTGTGTCGCATTACCATATATCCAAATTTTTAACTTTGAAGCATTAAAATCTTCTGTTCCTTCTGGTAAGGCTAGCTAGAGGCTTCTTTTTTGTTTAGGTTCTTATTTAGAATTAACTGTGTTAACCTAGTTAAGGATGTATCTATCTAAAAGAATCCTTAATAAACTGCCTATAGTATCCGGCTAAATTTACAAATACCTATTTTCCATTTAAAGATTGCGAACTCTTCCATTGTTATCTTATTAGGATCTAAGTGAATATCTTCATGATTTATCATGTGACCTTACGTGGTTTATTTCCTATAATCATAAATACTTCTCCGGCGGGTACCTGGATTTTCTATAAAGTTCTTGTCACAGAGAATTTGAGTAGGGTTGGTTACTAACCAATCTATTTCTCACACAACATCAAACTCGGCTAATTTCATAGGAATTAGGTTAGCGAAGAATTATATGACCTGAGAGTTATATTTTCCTTTTTGCATGTTTTGACTGTAAAGGTTTGTCTAAGTTAAGAGTTTAACAGAATGAAGTATTTATAGAACTTTGGTGTGTATCAAAGTCAGATAATACTTTTTGTGTAAACGTTGTAACCTAGGACGTACCGGCTATTACATCTGGAATGAGCTCTGTTTCCTGAGCAGTTAATTGAAAGGTTCTTGCATTCCTTTTTGCTTCTTCTGCAGGTTTGGCTTTAGTGTCAGATGGTTTGTTCAGTTTTGGACAATTTGGCCTAAGATGTCCAGTTTCTCCACAGTTGTAACAAACTGAAAATTTCTTCCTCCTGCAGTCTTCTTCCTGATGTCCCGGAATTTTGCAAAAATTGCAGTATCCTTTGCATCTTCCAAAATGTTTTCTTTTGCAAAAATTGCAAAATGAACTAGTAGAAGATTGCCCATTCCCTCCTTTCTTAAAATCGTTATGGTTATCCGAACGGATTACCTGGGTAATCTTTTGGGCTACTTCCTTCCTTCTATTTTCTTCTCTTGTCCGTACTAGTTCGTCAGTCAGAGTATTGGCTAAATCTACCGCATCATCAATCGTGCGAGGTTTCGCAGCTTTGACGATGTTACGGATTTCAGAAATCAATCCCCAAATATATCGAGAAATAAGTACTGGCTCTGGCGAAGCCAGGGTTGGTACTACTCGAGCATATTCGAAGAATGTCGTAGTATACTTTCGACAATCTACATCAACCATTCGGTGGGTTAAAAACTTGTTTGTCATTTGTTCTTTTTCATATTCGGGACAGAATTTTCTTTCTACTAAGCTCTTAAATTCTTCCCAGTTCATAGCATACGCCATCCTTCTTCCTTTTGATTGTAACACCGTATTCCACCATTCTAGCGCTCCTTCTTTGAAAAGATTTGACGCGTACATGACCTGATCATCCTGAGCACATTTACTTATGGCAATTACTGCTTCAGTTTTCTCTAACCAACGTAGTGCCGCAGTCGCTCCTTCGTTGCCCGCAAACTCAGATGGTTTACAAGCAAGAAATTCCTTGTAAGTGCAACCAGGCGTTGCAACTTTCATTTTCTTAGGGAGCGGCGCTGGTTGTGGTTCATTGTCATGATTAACATGATCATTGCCTCCGTTTACGCTATTACTGAAGTTATCTTCAGAAATACGTTTGCTAGGAACTGGTTGTTGTGGTTCTATTGGATTTTTAACAGCAGCAACGATGGCTGGAATAGCGTTGGCTATCCCTTGAGCTATCATTGTTGGAATAGTGTTGGCTATCCCTTGAGCAACGATATTTTCTATATCCTGCCTAGTCATATATTGATCTCCCGGTTGTTGCTCAGAATCATTAACCTCATTAACTGGTTCATTATTAGCGTTTTCCATTTGACAACTAAGTTATAGATAAATAATTAGTATACAAGAAATAATCCAATATCATACTTAATTGCACATAATCACATATACGAACAAAATTTGTAAATTTTCTAAAATTTCATGCTTCTATATACAACCGTTTTATTATTTATCTTACACATACTGATTTTACTATTATTATTACATAATAACAGTTTCATAAATCCCCTATTCTTTTTGTCAACGATATTCTAGTAACTGTGTTCCCTCTTATCGTAGTTCCAGGAGATCTGTCCCCCAATCTCTTGGATCCTATTCCCAGTATCCATTAGTTCTTTACCAAAGCGAAGTTCAGCCTTATTCTTGTTACTCATTGGTGGATTTGGTAAAGGTTCTAGATGGAACTTGAGGAAAAAGCTTATAGGGATAGTTTTGTAACTGTATTTCATTAATTAACCATTCATCTATTTGCGAGTGGATTGAAGGGTTTGGAATAGATGGTTCTAAGTTCATTGGTAGTTGTGTTTCGAGAGAGCGATTAAAAATATTTTCATTAACAGGCTTAATAGTATTATGGCTTGCCATTATAGAATCTAACTCTTCCTGAGATGGTAACTTTTCAATTTGCCTAAAACTTTTCCCAATTTCTATTTCCTTGGGCTTGGGTTTCTTGGGAGGTAAAGCATCGAACTCTATAGGTTCTTCTATATCTGGTATATACCTATTGAAATCTCTAGAAACTTCTACTCTTACTGGATAGAGATTTAAATTCTGAAGGGCCTCAGACAAGTTACTCATGCTGTTTAGCAAAAATAGACATAGTCAGAATTCATAAAATTTATAGAAAACTTTTTAAATATTAGTTCCTACTGGGTACTATTGAAATTTACATCATACGAGGTTTTATTTGTAAATTTTATGATTTTCTTGATAAGACTTCTAGACTGTAGATAATAAAGGTACTAATACTTGAGTCAAATTATTTAAGAATTTGCATGACTTACTACATTGACTAGCATATAAAGATCTGCTCATACTGTACACAACTAGTCAGATAAATAAACAAATAATCACAAAATAGCAATTAATGGAAATTAAGTATTTTCTAAATACTTAATTGGCTTAAATCAGTGGCTTGAGAAGTGGCTCTGATACCACCTTATTTCTGTCACGGCCCCCGACCCGGTTTGACCCGTTTCAGGAGCCGCGGGACAGAAATCCTGCGGTATTTAATTTAGGCGACAGCGGAAGTCTTTTTAAAACAGGATCTTTAGTATTAAAACTGCTCATTACATAATTTAGGGATAAAACCCAGTAATTTACAATAATGTGATTTCCATGGAAATCTTTATTTTTAAAACATGTTCCTTTATTTATTTACACTGAGCCACTTTTCTAAGCTGGTAGTGCTTCCTGGCACTTTTCTTTGCTCACAACAGATTACCTGAAACATGTTTGAAAAAGGTTTTGTCAGCGGGGAAATACTGAGTGAGTTCATTCAGTTTTTAGGAAATGACCCATAGTTATAAATTACAGCATAAGAGCGATTACAATGGTTCATATCTTATTTTTATCTGGCTTTCTGCCACAATGGTGACAAGTCACAATGGTGACGATGGTCATACCACTATTAGGTTAATGAACTCTAATAGTGACGTTTCTCCCTAGTAGGTCAATGAACCTAACTGGGAGAATTAGTAATGTGCACAATACCCCACTAACCAATAAATCAAGATATCCACGACTTAGTCCCTGTAATTATAACATTATGAAAATAATTTGGAGTATTGTAAAACAGTTGATAAAAAGAAGAATGACTCACATTGCAGATTTAACGAGCAGTGTATAAGCCTACTGATTAGCCTTGATTATTTCTAATTTAACAATAATGCACACAAAACAGGATTAGTGATCAATACAGCAGTTACGATAAATTTCCCCGAGATCAATTTTGACAATGAATGTCCAAGTGCAATACTTTGGCTCATTTATCAAAATGACAAACGATAAAGTATAGTACTTCAACTCGTATATCGAATTATCGACAACGACAAAGTACAATGCTTCGGCTCATTATCGAATTATCGACAACGATAAAGCATAACCCAATGTGGGCGGCACTTAGACATTCTTTGAATGTATTGATTCCGGAAACTGAATCGTAATAGCGATCGAGTAATTACCCTGTTCTGCGGCAGCGATTCGATAATTGTGTGTGTGTGTTGGACTGTTTTGCTTATAACTCGACCTACGTAACTCCGATTTTCGTCGTTCAAGTGCCAAAATTCAAGTCCCAACCCCTGCTATTTATACTGAGATTTTGACACCGTCGCGTAGCGCGAGGGGGTACCCCCTTAGGCGTCGCGCTACGCGAGTGACCACCCTATTTTCATAGAGTAGCCCTTCGTGCGTGTAGGCTTGCTGTGTTGTCAGTTTCTTAAAATTCAATTTTTACAATTAGTTATGAAGATAATCGTTGGCTAGGGTTTATCCCCCTCTGAGTTTTAGGGGCCCTGATCCTGATTCTGAAAATTCTGAAAATTTTAGGGTTTGTGTAGAATCACTTGGGTGTCTCAATTAGGGTTTCCTTAATAGCTAATTACTATCTTAATTAGGGATTTTAGTGACAGTTGTTACAGGTACGCATATTCATGTTGTAGTTAAAAACGCTATTTTGTTCGAATAAATGGGAAAGAGAGTCCTTCGTAGTAAAGAGAACAAAATCGACCAAAATGCCCTCGTTGGCTAATTGGAACAAACAACCTTTAAAAGTTGTTTGGAAACGAGTTTTATGATAGGGTAAATACTTAGAATAAAAATAGAAGCTGAAAGAGGTATTATTTTTTTTGTCAAACGGCACTATTTGAGTTTTGCCGTAAAATATTGATTCTAGAGGTAAAATTTGGGTTATATAAGATCACCACAATAAACTCACCTTAAATACAGTCGAGGTGGGGTATTATAGGGTAAGAAATGTGGTGATGGAATGCTAGAAGCAATCGAAAGCGTTTTTAGGCTCGCAAAGTGCTTAAATACCCTTAACGGGTCAAAATAAGCATCCAAGTAAAAATGGGTTTAATTTAAGTAATAAACCGGCGATTAGAATCTAATATGATAGGTAACATTAAGTTGAAGAAGTATATGTGATATAAGGGTCAAATAAACACGTTTGATGGTGAAATCACAAACGGGTCAAAATTGGCAAAAAGGGGTAATAAACCGAAGAGTTAAAAGTCTGAAAATTTTATTATGTCGGATGTTGAATTTTAACTCCATTAGATGGAGAATTAAATTACGGACGCGTAGGAAAAAGAATCGCGTAAAACGGATCTATAACGAAGAAGTTATGGCCGTTTCCGTAAAATCCGGTCGTGCTGAGAATATGCAGCAACCAGCTGCAACAATCTGTCAAAAAGAGACCGTGGCGTAGCGCCACGGCCATGGTCGCGCGTGGCGATGACCTAAATTCTGAAAATATTGATTTTTCTTGTTTATTTCGAATATTTGACCCGATTAACTTGTTGTACTTGTTATTTAACTATCAAAACTGACTTCTAAGTTGGTTTTGATCATAGGTGAATGTCGAGAGTGCACAGATGGAGATCAAGCGTCGAGCAAGAACCGAACACACGTTAAAAGAAGCTTCCGCGTCCAATCTTGAGTTGTTTGCAAAAATAAATTATGTAAACATTTATAAACATGTACTTTTTTTTGAAATATTGTAAACTATGGGAATGTTAGCAGGACAACTGTAACGCCCTAACACGTTTTAACCAAAAGTCGCAGCGGAAATACGAACTTAAAATTTTCTTTCATTATATTCATTCTAACATACTTAGAACTACATTAAATCACTCTTTTACATTAAATACATTAATGCTTTCTATAAATTTATACAATCTGACATACTTATAATAAATTACGTGACCACGCACCCACACGTACAATCCACGACTTGACTCGATCTTCGACCGCTTACGCTTCGTGATGAGAATTCACAGTTCTGTACAACCTGCAGACACCACGTACAATCACATTATTAGTAACCGGTGTCATCATACATAAAATTTAAACATGCATAATTAGGCGTCAACATATCATGCTATCGCTTATGCTAGACCCTTCATCCATCCATTCAAACCACCCGCATTGGATTTCGGTGTCTACCTTCAACTTCCATCACAAGTATACCTGCATTTCCATTTCATTCTCAATAGGAAAACGATTAGCATCACTAGATTTCATTCATACGAACATATCCATGTATACACATAACAAGTCTCATTCAATTGTACATATAACTAAATTCCAATTCATGCATACATACCCTATCTATCCGTACATGTACTTACAAATTTACATTCTACACATATTACTTGTAAATCCTAAACACACCCATCTATACATGTAAATTGTATACACATAATTATCCATACTTACGTGTTCATAGTCATTCTCTCCTATGAATCCCAATTGCTTACTTACAATTATACCCATACCTACGCGTATAACTACTTATTTCACCTTTATGCATAATATCATCACGTAAAATTCCTTCTTACCTATTCTTAATAGAAACTATTTCTTAACTACTTTCAACTCATTTACCGTAAACTTACCTTATTACTTCCATTGTCTCATACTTTCTCACACGTTTCACAATAATCATCTTACTACAATACATTTTACATCTAAAGTGTAAGTTTGGGATTCACTTACCTTGTGCGTCCGTATTTGCGTTTGTTTTACTTGAGTCTTCTTAGCCCGTTAGCCTTCCATGCTCTTAACCATTTTGACATGATTCCTACACATTCATGTCGTTACATTTGCATTCTTATTAGCATATTTACTTATACATATGAACAATCATATCAAATTCACATCTCATATATGACCTTTGTTAATCCATTCAACCAAGCATACTCAACATTATCCCTACATAACCTTCACATGAACTATATCTCTTTACTCATTACTTGCAGGAATTTCACTTATTATTGTCTTTTAGACATTTCATCGAACACTTGGTGTGCGTATCATTAACAAAGCATAAGATACAAGTGTTTTATTCATATTTTCCCTAGTAGCCTTCACAACTCTTTTTATCAATCAAAATCACATCATAAAATCATCCTATAACATGGTAATTCATCAATTATCTTTATACTCAAACTTTCATCTATCACAATTACTCAATTTATAGAATTGCAAGATCACCACATCACTAGGTTAAATGGGTTTTACTTCAAACTTTCAATATAAACGAATTCAGACATAGATTATCTTCTAAATGATAATTTCTAAAGCATATACAAGCTTAATTTCATACTAATTCACAGATTGATCAAAGCCCATAATCACTAAATAGCATCAATTCACAAAATCTGACTTACCATATGTAGGGAACTCTTAAATAGTTGAGAATTCGCTCACATGCATTCGAATTAGGGCCAGAAACTCATTCAATTGCTTGTGATTTGAGGAGCTAGGGCAAGAAGAAGGGTTTTTCCCCTTCCTGGTCGTTCCCTGCGTCGCCCCCACACTTCCCCCACATAAACTCTTTTAATTTCTTATTTATTTGCTAATTTTACACATTCAGCCCCTTGGGATTAATCATGTTATAATTCTAGTACAATTTTACTAACATTCCAAACTTCCTTGTTTATTATAACCTAATAAATTTTATTTAAAACCTTTAAACATTCAAATAGTCTAATATTAGATTTTGAGGTGTTACAACAACTTGATTTCGTAAAGTCACATTTTAACATATAAAATGTGTATCTTATTTATAAAAATCCAGATTTATAAGACGGGCGTTACAGTTTGACGGTTTTTTGTTCGGATCGTTTAGTTTCGGTTAATAGCCACAACTAAACTTGAGCTAAAACTTTTGTTTGTAAATACATGAAATTGAAGTATAAATACATGAAATAAATGTATAAATAAATTGAATAAAGGTATAAAATATGACATATACGAATTTGAGGTATAAAAGTTACAAATAAATGAAAATATGAACGCTTCATTTCGGTTCGGTATTATGTGGTTAAACAAAGGTATAAAAAAATCTAATAACCGGTTCCTAGTTAATTCGGTTTTCAGCTTTCAGTTAATTCAATTTTTTGTTATTTTCGATTCAGTTTCGTCTGTTTTCTCTTTGTTTTCGGTTAACGACTCAGTTATTGCCCATTCTTATACAATGTTAATCAAGTAACATATTAACTTTTTTTAATTAGAAAATACTATAATTATACTATACTCAGGTTAAAGAGAATAAAATATTTGTTTTTATGATAGAATGTTTTTAAAAAATATTAAAGAACGAAAAAGTTACAACCGTTTAATAATCGTATGGGTAGTGTGTTTTTTTTATAAAGAGGTGGAATATACTCCTTCACTGTGTCAGAACTCAAGGATCAATCAACAGAACAGGTTTATTCATTAATCACATAATCAAATACAGGTAAATGATGAACCAGTCATCACAGATTGACTGGTGAACCAAACAAAGTGATTTACAAAAATAAGAACCTTCAACTCTCGCTGAACTTGTGAGGATGTTGATAGAAGATGATCAGGAAGAGCATGTTGCGATAGAGAAAGAGAAAGCTGTGAATGATTTCTTTGCCTCTGGATCCTCCTCATAGATATACGCACCAAACCCTAGACAACTACGACCAGTTGTCACGAGCCCAAAATGAAGCATACCAAACCTCGCATAAACAAAACAAAAAGGGAAATAATTAAGACAAATGTAACATAGAAAATATATAAGTACAGGCACATTTATACTGGTATTATACTAGTATTTTAACATCCCCCCTCAGTTTAAATGTGCAAAAAAGTTAGTAAGCCCTAACGACTTACACATCTCAGAATGTGCCTTTGGCAGCAAGCCTTTAGTGAATATGTCAGCTAGCTGATGCTCGGTTTTAACCCCATGAGTCTTGATCAGGCCCGAAGCAATTTTCTCCCTTAAGAAAAATAAGTCAACTTCAAAATGTTTGGTTCTGTCGTGAAAAACAGGATTGGCAGCAATAGACAAGGCTGCAGTGTTATCACATTTCAACACAACAGGAATATCCACTTCAACTTGAAATTCCCTTAAGACATTTATCAGCCACAATACTTCGCATGTGGCACTGCACATGGACCTGTATTCTGCCTCGGCAGATGACCTTGAAACGACACTTTGTTTCTTACTTTTCCATGAAACCAAGGATTCACCAAGAAATATGCAAAAACCAGTGACCGACCTTCTGCTGTCCACACATTTAGCCCAGTCTGAATCTGCAAAAGCGGTTAAATGAAAAGTATGGCCCTTTTTAAACAGGATCCCAGTGCTAGGGGCACCTTTAAGGTATCTTAACACCTTGAAGGCGATTTGAGTATGAGCCTCAGTTGGTTTATGCATGAACTGGGATAAGTAATGAACTGAATAAGCAATGTCAGGTCTGGTGTGTGATAGGTAAATGAGTTTGTCAAAACATGATTTTGTTATATGGGACAACTAGAGGGTTTGCTTCCACTCATCCCATATTCATTTAACAAATCCATACAATACTTTCTTTGGGATAGGCAAATACCTTCATTTACTTTAATCACTTCAATACCAAGAAAGAACTTTAGTAAGCCAAGATCCTTAATTAAAAATTCATTTTTCAGAAGATTCTTGATCCTTTTTATCTCACCTTCATTGTTCCCGGTCAGCACAATGTCATCAACATATGTCACACCCCAACCGATGGCGGAATCATCGGGGCCCGGCACTAGGCAAATCAGATTGCTCAAGAGAATCCATAACAACTATATTGCGATAATATTTATTACATTTGTTATCCTATACCAACAAACAATACAGTCACATAAGTCATCACAGATTTCTTGTCATCTCGAACAATTCAAATCCGACAACCTAGCTTTTAGGTGAGTTTCTAGAATTCCTAGCTCGATTTCATGTAGACTTCGACTAAACCTGCAACATACGTTAAAATATTTGTCAATACAAAAGTATTGGCGAGTATACATGTTTGATATGTATTAGTATAATAGATTAAAGAGTGTTGCGAATTCCCACATGCATAAATGTAATACACGATATATATACTCACAAAACTGATACTACCAGCTAAGTCCTCGATGCTCGATCCTTCAATGGCATAACTAGACCCCGTCGGGTGCAATAGTACTATACTAGTCGTGGTGGGATGTCACGAGTATAAGTCCTAGCATACATGCAACTAGCATCACGTATTTCTATGCAAACAGTTATTCGCAAGTGAAAAGTTTACTAATTGAATCATTCGTTTGATAGGTTCGATTTATAAGGAACGTATGTTACACCTAAAATTCGATAAAAAGGGTCAAGTCTACTCACAGTGCGTATTCGGCAATTAAACACAACTTGGTTTGGATTGGTTGAGAGTGCGTCTGAGTTATCCTGGTTTGCAGATTGTTAATGATTAACGCATTAAGTAGTGGCGAGAGAACCAAAATTGGGTCGGTCATTAGTGCTTGGGTTTGTTCTGTCGGCTGGACATGCTGGCCGATCGGTTAGCATGCTGTCCGATTGGTTAGCATGATGTCCGATCGGTTGGCATGCTGCCCGATCGGTTAGCATGCTGTCCGATCGGTTAGCATGCTGTCCGATCGGTTAGCATGCTGGCCCATCGGTTAGCATGCTGGCCGATCGGTTAGCATGCTGTCCGATCGGTTAGCATGCTGTTCGATCGGTTGGTTGAACCTTGGTTGCTGTTCATCGTTCCCTCGTTCTGGTCATGCCCCACTTAATGGGTTTTGAGAAAATTTCAGGCGATTAGGCTGAGGTAGCGGATTATCGTGTTAAACCACTGAAGTCCCATCAAATCGGACCCGTTCTAACGGCCGGGAACCACCCCGTTCCATCAGATCTGGCCGCTCTTGATGGTTCTTCTTATGTTTAACGCGAAAACACACACACCTTGGCTAGTTAACACTGATTTGGGCGAGGTTTGTTATAAAACAGGTGAAACTACCTAGATTCGAGTCGTTCATGGTGAAAATGAGGTCACTCCTTGAAGTTCTTGTGAACTTTAGGATGACATCATCTTCAAAACACCTCAAATCCTTGGAATCACACAACTTCTTGATTAGGAAACATGGATTTTGACTATATTTGCGTAAAAACGCATGGAAATCACCCAGATCCAGGTGGTTCCTTAATGGGATGACATTACTTTTGAAGTTCATAAGAACTCCATGGTGGCATCACCCTAGAATACCCAAAATCCAGAGATTCCACGGTTAAAAGCGGAGATTTGAAAGGTAGAAAGGTGTAGAATTGAGTCTAGATTAAAAAAGTACAAAATTTTGGTTAGAAACTTACAAGAATCACGAGAGACCGAGAGAAAATAGTCCAAGAGCTTGCTGGTCGAGTGGGAGCTTCTCATCAGGGTGAAAGGTAAGTGAAATGGGGTATTTATAGGCAGGAGAAGGAAGGAAAGGGAGAAGGGGCATTTGGGTCGGTTGGCCCGTGCGATCGGACGGCCTGTCCGATCGGACGACCCATCCGATCGGCTGGCCTGTCCGTTCGGACGGCCCATCCGATCGGCTGGCCTGTCCGTTCGGACGGCCCATCCGATCGGCTAGGCCATCCGTTCGGACAGCCTGTCCGTTCGGAGGTGCCTTGGCCTGTTTCGATCGGCGTTTTGCGTCGCGATAGTTTCGGGCACTTATTTCATTCATATTTATTTATTTATTTATTATTTATATATTATTATTAATCACAAAAAGGTCGTATATACGTATCTATAAAATCAATATTTGGTGCAATGATCGAGTTACGCGTGCCTTCGAGTGCGTTCTTCGATGTGATGTGACACAATGATTATCGGGGTACTACTTGCTCGTATTGCCGTCTTCACCACGATGGCTGGAGACATGGTACTCTCCCGATAGTCTTTGTCAGCGTTGTTTGCTTACGTTTTGACACCTCACGGTTATCGAGGAGGGTAGATTAAGCCATCACTCAACATCCTCGCGAGTGTTATGATTTATGAAAATAACTTTGTAATAGCGGTAGAATATGCGTAATTATTCATTTATACTTCGATTTAGCAATAAATCTGATATAGTTACATTATGATCCGAATCTCTGGTGCTAGGCGTAACGAGTGTATCGAGTAGTAACAACGCACGAAAGTGCGGGTTGTTACAACATAAGCCAAGAGAACAATAAAGGTAGATTTTTCAGTTTTAATGAACATCGAGTGATCACATTTTGATTAGACAAAACCAATTTTGACTAACACTTGAACAAGTTTTTCATTCCACATACGTGGAGCTTGCTTTAAGCCATATAAGGACTTATTCAATTTGCATAGTTTATTCTGATTGTCAATATTCAAACCATCAGGTAAAGTCATGTAAAATTCTTCCTTAAGATTACCATAGAGGAAAGCATTGTTTACATCAAGTTGATACAGCAGCCAATTATTTTGAACCGAAAGACTAATAACACCTTACGGTTACCATTTTAACAACGGGAGAGAATGTTTCCTCAAAATCAATGCCCCCACGTTGTTTAAACCCTTTTGCAACAAGCCTAGCCTTAAACCTATCAACTTCACCCATAGATTTGTATTTTACTTTGAACACCCATTTACACCCAATAGGTTTTTTATTACTAGGGAGATCAACAATATCCCAAGTGTTGTTTTTATATAAAGCAGACAATTCATCATTCATAGCATCAATCCACCTTTTATCTTTAATAGCATCTTTATAAGTGGAAGGTTCAATGATTTTATTAATATTAGCAGCAAAACAGATATTTTCACTAGGCAGATTAGAATAATCGACAAACTTATCATAACTATATCTAGCATTGCCAACAATAAAGTCATCGATTTTTTTGGAGTAGACGAAGATCTAGTGGATCTTCTAGTAGGTAAAGTACCCTCAGGAAGGTTTGACTCATCATTAACACTACTAGACTCAGCTCTCACAGGACCAGTTTCAACACCTAAAGGCTCATTACTCCCAGACATATCATCAATCCCTAATGACTGCTGAGCATTACTATCAACAGTTGATTCAACCTCATCACTGTGTTGCTGAGTCAAAGTAGTTGAATCAACGGAACCCTTCTCTTCATCATCGGGATTTAAATCACTTGAAAATTCAAAGTTATCAAAAAGTTTAATTGATTTAAGTTATTTGGACTTTCTAGACCAGAATGTGGTTCATTCTTAAAGGTAAACGTAGTTCCATGAAAGCTAACATCCCTGGAGAAAATGAACTTTTTATGTTCTAGACTCCAGACTTTGTATCCCTTTTTAAAGTTAGAGTATCCCATAAAAACACATTTTTCAGCTCTTTCTTCAAGTTTATCAGGATTATCCAAAATTGTAAAATAGCAAAGACAGCCAAAAATTTCCAAGTAATCAAGAGAAGGTTTGAAACCAAACAACATTTTATAAGGAGAACAGCCATGCAACACAGAAGAAGGAAGCCTGTTAATTAAGTAAGAAGCAGTAAGAACACATTCAGACCAGAACCTAAGAGAAACATTAGATTGAAATAGTAAAGCTCTTGCAATATTTAACAAGTGTCTATGTTTCCTTTCCACGATACCATTTTGTTGTGGAGTATATGTACAGGATGTTTGATGAATGATTCCTTTTTGTTTAACAAAGGCAGACATTTTAGAATTGATGAACTCAGAATCGTTATCACTCCTGAATATCTTAATGTTAACTTCAAATTGAGTTTTAACAAGATTGTAAAAACTTTATATATTTTCAAAGACCTTAGATTTAGATTTCATCAGATAAACCCAAACAGATCTGGTGAAATCATCAACGATGGTAAGGAAATATTTGTATCCTTCCACACTAGTGACCTTGTAAGGACCCCAAACATCTAGGTGAATGAGGTCTCCAACCTTAGTTGACCTATGGTCGCTGAATGGGAACGGAGCCCTGTGTTGTTTAGCCTTGTGACATATATCACAAGGGTTAGAAGCAGACTCAGATTTAATTTAAAGAACATTTAACACTTGTTCAGCCGGGTGACCTAGCCTAGAGTGTCAGAGCTTTACTTTTTCAGCCTTACTCAGACAGGAAAAACTAGAACTAAGAGAGTTACCACATAAATACAAACCCTCATTTTGTCTACCAGTCACTAGGGTTTCTTTAAGCATGAATCCTAAATGTAGCAAGCATTTTCATCAAACACAACTTTAAGCTTATTATCTTTAGCTAGCTTATATACAGAAATGAGATTCACACAATATTCAGGTATGACAAACACATCTTTTAGAATCACAGCAACCGAAAGTTTAAAACAACCAATTTGGGTGACTTTCGCATCAGTTCCATTTGGATGCTTAACAGTTATGTTATATTCAGAGACATCAACTAGATTGAACATGTTTTTGCTAGACATGACCACATGCTGGTTTGCACCAGAATCGATAATCTAATTCAGATTCTGTGAGGAAAAAAGTTTTGAATTGAAACAAAAAATGTTTTTGTACCCCCCTAAAGAAGAGAAAGAATTAAAACATTTACCTCCTACATTGGACTTATTTGTGTCCTCTGTTTTATTCTCATTAAGCATCCCTAGCAACTTAGAAAACTGATCAACAGTCAAAGAGTTCAAAGGGCTAGTATTTTTATCATTCACAGTATTATTCATAGAGGAACCAGTACCACTACTAGTAGAGTTGTTAGACCTAGACCACTGGTGACCACTTTAAGTTGGTTTTGGTCTATAATTAGAAGGATAACCATGTAGTTCAAAACATTTATCAACCGTATGCCCAATCTTGTTGCAATGAGAACACTTTATATTTGGATTAGGGCCTTTGTTAATTTTTTTCTTGTTATCATTGAAATTGTTTGACTTTGTAGCAAAACCAACATTAGGAACCTTTGAAATATTGTTTGATCCTCTATGAGATTCTTCTCTAGAGATAATTGAAAAAGCAGTTTTGATAGTTGGTAAAGGGTTCCTGGTTAACATATTGGTTCTAACAGGTTGATAAATGTCATCTAATCCCATTAAGAATTGCATAAGTTTGATTAGCTGATTGAATTCATTAAACTTTGTAGAAGCATTGCAGGTGCAGGAGGGTAATTGAAGCATGGCATCAAATTGTTTCCACATTGTGTTAATTTTATGATATTATTCAGAAACACTAGCACCATTTTGACTAACATAATTTATTTTTTGATACAAACCAAAAACAACAGAACCATCTATTGTATCATATGTATGTTTCAAATCATCCCAGACTTCAGAAGCAAGTTTTGAGTATACTTGACCAACATATAATTCATCAGAAACAGAATTTAGAATCCAAGTTAACACAATAGAATTGCAACGATCCCATTGACTATCTAGAACATCATCAGTTTTAGACCTAGCACATGTACCATCAATAAAACCTATTTTGTTTTTAGCCATTAGTGCAAGCCTCGTAGCATTTGACCAGACCACATAGTTTTCAGTCCCTTTTAACTTTATATTGACTATAGTGAGACCACTTGAATCACTAGCATGAAGATATAAAGGATCACTAGCATCAAGTTTGCTGACTAAAGTAATAGAGTTCTCAGTTTTGTCACCCATATAAGCAAATAGGGCAAACAATCAGACAAGCAAATAAGCACAATGTTATGAACCAAGTAGAAACAGATAAGCAATTAGAACACAACCAGATAAAGGAAAAATAAAGCACGGAGAAGGGCCGACGAAGCCTGGACAGAGGTCCGATCAGAGGTTCGTCACTCAAGGGTGCCTCTGCAGACGGTAACCAGGGAGCCACAACACAATAGACCAGACAAGACAACCACAAGACAACCAAATGCAACAGAGTGAATCCTCTCTGTGTCCCAAAAACAAGCTGGTCTTGCCTAAAACCCGGTATCAATATGCCTAGACACAAGACCCAGTGATGCAAAAGCAGAAAAAGGTAAAAGAGAGATAGGAACGATCTCACAGTGGGTGCGTAAACTCCAGCGGATCAGGCTTGTAACCTTCACTTAGGGTTACAAGCTCTTGATCAGAAAACCAAGCACAAGTCCTGTTAGTTACCCCTAAAAGGGACCAACGAGGACCTTCTTCAAGTGTACCCGAGAAGAAACAAAAAATTAGGGTTTCAATCTTCCAGGAGCAGCGCCGTCTCCCAGAAGCCAATACTTCAGAATCAGAACAACCAAACCCTAGAAATTAGGGTTTCAAACACCGTAGTGGTACAGGCAGCAAAAGAAGGGGATCACCAAGGATTGAAGTCGGCACACCTTATGGACTACCAAGACCTCAAATTTACTGGAGATACAATCTTTGCCTCCGATCGGAAAACCCTAGTTTGATTCACAATGAAACAGACCTTCGAGATATGCAGCAGAAGAACACCAGAGCACCGATTCAACCTCAGAGCTCTGATACCATGTCAGAACTCAAGGATCAATCAACAGACAGGTTTATTCCTTAATCACAGAATCAAATACAGGTAAATGATGAACCAGTCATCACAGATTGACTGGTGAATCAAACAAAGTGATTTACAAAAATAAGAACCTTCAACTCTCACGAATGAACTTGTGAGGATGTTGATAGAAGATGAACATGAAGAGCAGGTTGCGATAGAGAAAGAGAAAGTTGTGAATGATTTCTTTGCCTCTGGATCCTCCTCATAGATATACGCACCAAACCCTAGACAACTACGACCAGTTGTCATGAGCCCAAAATGAAGCAGCCACAAGCCCATAATCAACAAGAAATAAGCCCATTAAAGGAGCAAACCAAACCTCGCATAAACAAAAGAAAAAGGGAAATAACTAAGATAAATGTAACATAGAAAATATATAAGTACAGGCACATTTATACTGGTATTATACTAGTATTTTAACACACTGCTAAAAACTTAGAAATATACTCTCGGTTGATCTTCATCATTTTCACATATTGAGAAGATAAAAAGACCAAGAGCAAAAGAAGAGACTTCAATGTTCATCATTATATATTTGTATTGGGTGATCACTACCTTGTTTAGTGAGTCGTCAAAGCTTATCACTTCTTTAGAAAAGCGAGACGAGGGTATCAAAACCTTCCAATTAATGAGACAGTTTGTACACCAGTGACCTCCACCACATTAGAGAGGCATTTTCAGTGCAACAACTCTCGATTTGAAATTAGGAAGATGATGTATAGTGAACTAAGTAGTACACATACTTGAACTTCGAACTTCTATAAATATAGGTTTTGTTTTCTTATCCATTAATCTTTTATTTCTTGTAACAATTATATAACCCAAGAGCTCTTCCATATTCAAAATAAAACTAAGATTTTTTTTAAGAAAAATTTTCATCCGCCACTAGTGTCCTACAATACCCACTAGTGAATAGGGCCGTTCAAATCGCTCGCCGCTCGTCGCTCGCTCGGCACTTGTTTGGAAATTGCTCGGAAAATGCTCATTCGATTTGACGCTCGGTTGTAAACGAGCCGCTCTGCTCGGTTCGGTTTGTAAACGAGCCAAGCATGAGCAAAGGTCCGCTCGGCTCGGTTCGGCTCGAATTATTATTGTAATTAGTATATATATATACATATACATATACATATACACATACATCTATAAACATGTATATACACATATATACACAAATATAAATTATACATATATATACACACATACACCTATATATATACACACACTTATACTTACATATATACTTAAATTTATAGTTTTATATGTACCAATCTATTAGATTTGGGTCAAGTATATACAAATTTACAACTATATCTATACGTACTAGCCCAATCACGCCAATAAAAAATTAAAATCAAAACTAAAAGTTAAACCCTAAACCAATAAACGACAGTCTGTTCATTGCCTCAATGTTTCATGTCGTTACCCTAAGTCGATCGTCTCCTGCTCTCAACGTAATTGTTCGTGCAATATGATCATCGCCTCGTTAGCCACAACATTGTTATTCACAAGAAAAATATTATGCCATGAAATGTGCATGTTTTTAAAAGACATAAAAACTTGAGACCCAACATTGTCACTATCTCTCTCAGCAAATTTAAATTAGGTGACACGGTTGTCCAAATCGCTCGAACTTCGCTCGACGCTCGCTCGGAATTTTCACTGCTCGAAAAATGCTCGCTTGATTTGATACTCGGTTTTAAATGAGCCGCTCCGCTCGGTTCGGTTTGTAAACGAGCCAAGCACGAGCAAAGGTCCGCTCGGTTTGGCTCGGCTCGTAAACAACCCTACTAATGAACATAAAACTAATAGATTAACCGATTTGAGACTAGAACGAAAAAATTGAATTATTGGGTAACTCAACCATTATTATTCGAGAGAAACAAGCAATTTGAAATACAATTGATAAATCAGACTCTAACTCCTTAATTAATTCGATTTACATGATCACCGCTAGACCTGGCAAAACAGGCACATTCATTCTATTTTGAGTTGATATGGTTATTTTAAATTTTAAGATGAGTTAAGATGTACCAAACAAAATTAGTCACTAGGTTAGGATGGGTTACGAAGTGGTGAATAAAAAAAAGAGTTGGTCAGGATGGGTATGAGATAAAACCTAAGCGGGTCAGGATAGGTACAAAAATAAAATCACTAAACTAATTACTACTCGTAGATATCTCCCGTAGTACTCACCCGTCGTTCTTCGTTTAAAAATAATAAAAAATAAAAAAAAATTGTAAAAAATCTAAAAAATTCCAAAAAATCATAAAAATTCTAAAAGATCCAAAAAAATAAAAAACCATAAAAATTCTAAAAATTCCAAAAAAATCTAAAAAATCCAAAAAAATATAAAAAAACAAAAAAAATCTAAAAAAGCAAAAAAATTTCTAAAAAAGTCAAAAAAATTCGAAAAAATCATAAAAATTCAAAAAAATCCAAAAAACTCTAAAAAATTAAAAAAACTCATAAAAAAACTAAAAATCTAAAAAAATCTAAAAAGCAAATAAATCCCAAAAAATCAAAAAAAATTATAAAAAATCAAAAAAAATTATTAAAAAACCAAAAAGTTCTAAAAAACAAAAAAACCATAAAAAATCAAAAAATTTCAAAAAAACCATAAAAATTCTAAAAAATCAAAAAATTATAACAATAAAAAACATTCTAAAAAATAAATAATCATAAAAATTCGAAAAAAAATCCAAAAAATATAAAAAATAAAAAAAACATAAAAAAGCCTTAGACATTTTAGAATTTTTTTTTACTTTTTAGATTTTTTAGATTTTTTATGATTTTTAGATATTTATTGATTTTTTAGAATTTTTTATGTTTTATAATTTTTTTTGCTTTTTTAGAATTTTTTTTATTTTTTTAGAATTTTCTTTTGAGTTTTTTCGATTTTTTGTAATTTTTTGGATTTTTTTTAATTTTTATGATTTTTTAGAATTTTTCTTATTTTTTTTGATTTTTTAGGGTTTTTTTTTTTTGAGTTTTTTGGATTTTTTAGAATTCTTATGATTTTTTATAATTTTTTTGATTTTTTTTGCTTTTTTAGAATTTTTATGATTTTTTAGAATTTTTTTGATTTTTCTGAATATTTTGGATTTTTAAAGTTTTTTGGATTTTTTTAGAATTTTTATGATTTTTTAGAATTGTTTTTTTGATTTTTTGGATTTTTTAGAATTTTCTGATTTTTTTGGATTTTTTAGAATTTTTATGATTTTTTATAATGTTTTTTTGATTTTTAGTGTTTTTTGGATTTTTTTTATAATTTTTATTATTTGTTTAGATTTTTTTTTATTTGTTTAGATTTTTTTTTTATTTTTTGGATTTTTTAGATTTTTTATGATTTTTTAGATTTTTTATTATCCATCTTAACCCAAACACATTTTGACCCATTACTCATCCAACCTTTTTTAAAACACCCATTCTGACCTATACCCATCTTAACTCAAACCTATCTTTACCCATTACCCAAACCCATCCAACTGCCCACTTTGCCACTGCTAATCACCGCAAATGTATCTCGTTTTACCTCCTCGCCCATCAACTTATTGTGAAGCGTGGATTGCATTTTCTTTTTCGTTTTCTTCTCTTTTCCCATAAACCAAAAAACGGAGAGTTTATTACTCATATGGTCCATGTTCTTTGCACAAATTTCACCATTGCTTTCAATTTACACAAATGCTCCTAGTCGTATGAGTTTTGTAGCTATGGAGGTTCTTACCATGGATGGCTGTTGAATTTTTCCAAGTAAATTTGTGTAAAACAAAACACTTAATTATACATATATATATATATATATATATATAATATTTAAACAAATTATGTAAATTGACCGAACTACCCTCATTACCATTGCCACAACCTCCCCCTTTGTGGTGAGAAGTGGTGTCGACATGGTGTTAGGAGAACTTGCCGGTGGGGATTAGGTTTATAAGAGAAAGAAGAGATCGGGGGAAGTTGAACAGGGAACAAAGTGAAAGGGGTTATTAATTATATATGTTTTATTTAAATATTTATTAAATAGTTAAATAATATTTGATTGATTTAATATTAATTATTTTATTTTTTAATAGTAAGGGAATTCTAGACATTTTACAAAGACATGACTTAATTTTTCAACGTGTTAACCACCATTGTTATAAGTTTCATACCGCAGGTGGTATCTTTATAATTTTAAAAGGGTTATTGGATTTTGTCACCTCTAACTATTGGCCTTTGACCGTTGCCACCCACAACTAACACTTTGACACCCGACACCTCCAACTTGTCTTTTAGTTTGTGCTGGCACCACTCCGTTAACTCTTTACTAACTGAGTTAGTTTCTAATCCTACGTGGCACAGTCTTGATTACGTGGACAAGATTATGTGGCGTATACGTGTCACCTTCATCTCCTTCCTTTATAATAGATCATATACGACCCTGTGACCCTGTCATCCTCTCCTCCAGCGACCGCTCCTCCATCCAACGCTGGCTCGACGCCGGCCACTGTACTTGCCTAATTACCAAACTACCCCTCTCCAACAACCACTTTGCAGAACTTAATTGTTTCTGTTTGAAACCCAAAATTTAATCAATTTCGTTTTAATACACCCAATTCAATCATGTCGCATTTCGAATCAAGTTGGGTATTGATGAGGATACGTCCCTAACCGGACCGAATCATCGCCACAAACAGAGCCGAATCACGGCATACTAAGATCGGACCGGACCTTGCACCACAAAACGGGTCGGATACTACGATGGTGCGACATAACTAACTGGGTCCCACCTCCATAACCGTCATGATAGCGACTGGTCCGACTCTAACTAACTTGCCACATCAGCACACCCAAAAGCTATAAATACCCCGCCAAGGCTTCCAGCAATGGGTAATCGCTACTCTCTTCCCCTAATCTCTCCTCTCTCTCTCTCACTGACTTATTTCCTCCTCACAAATACTTATTCTCACGCCCGAGCTTGGTCACAGAGAGGCCCCCCTCCCTGTGACGAGGCTAACGGTGTGACTGTCTCTTGTGATCTTGCAGGTTTCTTGCCGGGTCATCTGAAGCTATGCTCTGACCAGCTCGTATCAACTGGTTCTTGAGTCTTCAGTGGCGCCATCCCCTCGAATTCACATCATTCGTTTCCTTGTTCTCGTTTTTTCGAAGTCATGGCAGAATTACCGACAGCAGTCTCCACCAGTCCTTTCCCATCTTACAATGATATATGGGAAGGAAACGCTAACTCCACAATTGCTCCAGCAGCAGTTGTCGCCTCAGCAGCCTCGATAGGCTCTGCGTCGGTTCCTCCAGCTGCAAATCCTGTGGGAGGAAGTTCTGTCACCACGCTGTCTGTTACTGCTCCAGTTGTCACGCCATTACCGAGTTTCGACAACGCTTTCCTTTTGAGGAACGCTGATCTGTTGCGACAGTTACAGCAGCAACAACAGCGAGATGAGATGCTGCAAAGTCTCCGAACAAACTTGTTTACCAATGCCTACTCAGGGGGAAACCCTGTCTCCGTCGGCCCTTTCGTTTCCGGATCTCTAGTAAGTTCTATGATCTCTACTCCTATACCACACGTTACACAATTTTCTTCGGTAACAAGTGCTCCGATGAATAACGGTCTAAACGACCTGTTTCTCCAGGGATCTCTGGGTTTAAACCCCCAAGACCAAGAGCTACTCATGCCATACCATCCCACATCTATGACTTCACAATCAAAGTTTATGTTACGGATTGTCAATGCCCCACTCCCAGCTAAGCTCAAGATGCCTCCCACGTTGAAATTTTACGATGGTACGTCTGACCCGGACGACCACATGTTCGCGTTTGCCGGAGCGGCTAAGGTCGAGCAGTGGCCAATGCCGGCTTGGTGTCTTATGTTCGCCCAAACTCTCACCGGATCGGCTAGAGTTTGGTTCGATGGGTTGCCAGAGGGGTCGATCGACCACTTTGAGGATTTCCGACGTATATTCTTGCAAAACTTTTGTCAGCAGCGTCGCTGCAAAAAAGATATTACTGAAGTACACCATATAAAGCGCCGCGATGGAGAATCTGTGGAAGATTTCATAGACCGTTTCAACCGAGAAAGCATGCAGATAAGCGGAACGGTTGATCAGCTCTGAGTATCGGGATTCTGTCACGGGGTACGGAACAATCAGTTGGTGGAAAAACTTCACGAAGATCTCCCAAAAACCATGGAGACACTCATGGAAAGGGCTCGAGCTTTTGTTCGAGGGAAGAGTGCTTGCGGCCAACCGAATGAAACAACTGCCAGGAATTCCAAAGCACGGACCACATCATGGAGACGGAACGCATCACCGCTGAAAGATAGGAACAATAACTGGAACAGAAACCATGGCCCGTATCAAAAGTCCGATCGAAGCAGTTTTCGGACAGGAAACGTACGATTCAACAGTTTCTCCGAGTTAACAAAGTCGCCGAGCGAAATCCTCAGCACGGAAACTACTCGTTTCCCTACGCCATCGAAGCAACGACCCACCTCGGACAAGCACTCCAAGAAATATTGTGAATATCGCCGAGACAAGGGCCATACAACTGACGAATGTTGGGCCCTAAAGCAAGAAATCGAAAAGGCCGTTCGATCCGGTAAACTCTCACATCTTGTAAAAGAAGTAAAAGATGGAAAGAAGCCAGCAGTAGTAGTTGATAATCCGAACACCGAGCCCGGAATCAATATGATCCGGTCAGCCGAGTCAAGAGGGGTAAAGCGGTCAAACCAGCATATGGCGGCATGGATGCACCAACTAATGTACTTCCCTCCGGTCGATCCCGATGATGCTCGGGACGGACCGATTACAATTTCAGCTGTTGTCGCCGGACACCTGGTCCGACGCATTTATGTGGACGGAGGAAGCGCCTTTGAGATCATGTATATCCAATGTTTTCAGCAGCTGAATCCCCAAACAAAAAGGAAGTTGATCGAAGTATCTACCCCTTTGATAAGTTTCTCAGGAGAGGTAGTCCGACTGATGGGACAGATTACTCTCCCGGCAACATTCAAAGACGGCAACAAGAGCAGAACAGTACCGCTAACTTTCCTGGTTGTTCGAACTCATTCTTCACACAACATAATACTTGGGCGACCCGGATTGCGAGCTCTCGGAGCAATCAGTTCGATAATACACGGAGCTATTAAATTCCCTACCGAAGCCGGAGTTGCCACTATCTGCTCAGAGTTAAACTCGTTTGTCGCCGAAGTGAGACACGCAGCAGAAACGAGCTCCAAAAAGTCCGAAGTACCTACGGAACTTTGGGCAATCAACCCGGATTTCCCCGACCAACAAGTAGCTATTGGCGCTCAGCTCCCAAAACGAACGAAGAAGCTTTTATGGGAATTGTTAAGCAACTCGATAGACGTCTTCGCGTGGAAGCACTCCGATATGCAGGGAGTCCCCAGATCTATGGCACAACACCACCTGAACGTAAAAGAATCAATCAAACCAATAGCACAAAGAAAAAGGCACATGGCGCTGGATCAAGCCAAAGCCATTGCAAAAGATGTTAAAAGCCTCCTAGATGCAGGAATCATTCGAGAGGTTCGGTATCAAACATGGGTATCAAACCCCGTTATGGTACGAAAAAAAGATAATTCATGGAGAATGTGCATCGATTTCACCGATCTAAACAATGCGTGCCCGAAAGATTGTTTTCCCATACCGGAGATTGATGAGAAGATTGACTCCGTCGCTACGTTCAGGTTAAAGTGTTTTTTGGATGCTTACAAAGGATATCTTAAAATACAAATGGCGGTCGAAGATGAGGATAAGACGGCCTTTGTCACCAATGAAGGAGTATATTGCTTTACTAAAATGTCGTTCGGTTTGAAAAACGCCGGTGCTACGTACCAGCGTCTGATGAACAAAGCTTTTAAGGATCAGATCGAGCGAAACGTAGAGGTATACGTTGATGACATCGTGATAAAAAGTCACGATGAGGTCGCCATGCTAAAGGACATACTCGAAACGTTTACCCGACTCCGAAGCATCAACATGAAGCTAAATCCAAAAAAATGTACGTTCGGGGTAGAGGAAGGTAAGTTTCTGGGAGTCATGGTCGGGTCGAAAGGCTTACGAGCCAACCCCGATAAGATTGATGTTGTTCTTACAATGAAGCCTCCGACGTCGGTTAAAGAAATTCAGTCCTTAAATGGACGATTGGCTGCTCTCCATCGGTTCTTGTCAAAAGCAGCAGACCGGTCGCTCCCGTTCATGGATGTTCTCAGAAAAAGCTTTAGATCGGAGTTCAGATGGACGGAAGAGGCCGCACGAGCTTTCGAAGAGCTTAAAACGTGTTTGGGCACCTTGCCAACTCTCACCGTACCAGAAGAAGATGAGGTGTTAACGGTATACTTAGCCGCATCGTTCGGAGCCATCAGCGCAGTATTAGTCGCCCACCGAACTGGAAAACAAATCCCCATTTATTATGTAAGCCGAACGTTAAAAGATTACGAAACAAGATATTCAAACTTGGAAAAATTAGCCTTGGCTCTGGTCCATGCTTCAAGAAGGCTTCGCCGATACTTTCAGGCCCATCCAATTGAGGTACGAACAGACCAAAGAATCCAACACGTTCTCCGACGACCTGAGGTCTCGGGTCGAATGGCGAAATGGGCGATTGAATTGGGCGCATTCAACATCACCTTCCGAACTAAAGGTCCGTTGAAAGGACAAGTAATAGCAAATTTTTTGGTCGAAATACCGGAGGAGAAAGGAACCGAAGAGGTAGAAAAAGCTCCAGAAAAGCCGTGGTCCTTGTACACCGACGGCGCTGCTAGTGCCGAAGGAGCAGGAGCGGGCCTAATTCTCACCGATCCAGACAGAACGGATATAACATATGCACTCCGGCTAGAATTCAAGAGTTCAAATAACGAAGCTGAGTATGAAGCCCTCCTAGCTGGCCTACGCCTAGCGCAGAGAGTCGGAGCAAAAAATGTTATAGCTCATGTGGATTCGCTGCTTGTAGCAAATCAGGTAAACGGAGAATATGAGGCGAGGGAAGCAAACATGGTCGAATATCTTGAACAGGTAAAGCAGGCGATGGCATCATTCGAATCATGTACGGTCGAGCATATCCCCCGTAGCAAGAACAAGAAGGCGGATGCGTTGAGCAAGTTGGCATCGGTATCATTCAGTCACCTAGCCAAAGAAGTGAGAGTGGAAGTTCTAGCTACACCTTCAATCGCAGCTCCGCAAGTGATGCAGGTCGAGGCACCATCACAAACATGGATGACGCCAATAATTAACTATTTGGTGCATGACGTTCTGCCGGTCGATAAAGCGGAAGCAAGAAAGATCCAAGTCAACTCCCTCCAGTATCAGATGCAGGAAGGAGGCTTATACCAAAAGACCTTTCTCGGACCACTGCTAAAATGTCTGGACCCGGAGCAAGCTAGCTATATCATCAGGGAAATACACTACGGCATCTGTGGTATCCATGCCGGACCCAAGATGATCGTGACAAAAGTAAAAAACGCAGGGTATTACTGGCCCGGAATGCATGAAAGCGCCGTGAAAGAGCTCCAACAATGTGGCGAATGCCAAAGGCACGCACCAACCAGCCTTCGAGCCAAAAACGAAATGATACCAGTAACCGCTGCTTGGCCCTTCCAAAAGTGGGGCGTTGATATCGTCGGACCTTTTCCAAGATCAAGCGGAAGCGCTCAATATCTGTTAGTCGCGGTGGATTATTTCACCAAGTGGGTGGAAGCTCGACCGTTTACAATCATCTCCGGCTACAATGTGACACGATTCTTCTGGGAACAAATAGTGTGCGTCTTCCACTCTACATCATAAGCGACAATGCAAAGCAGTTTGCAGAGAACCCCTTTAAGCGATGGTGTGAAAATCTAAAAATTAACCAAGTCTTTTCCTCGGTTGCTCACCCTCAGGGCAACGGACAGGTCGAACAGATAAACCGACGCATCGTCGACGGAATAAAAAGAAGGCTAGGTTACGAGGGAAAAGGCTGGGCGGACGAGTTACCAAACGTCCTATGGGCGCACCGAACACTGCACAAGACCAGCAACGGAGAAACACCGTTTAGTCTTACCTACGGTACTGAAGCAGTGATTCCCGCCGAGATCGGACTCCCAAATCAGAGGTGCAAGAATTGGGAAGAAAATGAACGTGAACTCCGGTCCAACCTTGACCTGTTAGAAGAGCGCCGAAACATTGCGGCAATCAAGGAGGCCCGGTACAAGAAGAAGATTGAAAAATACTATAATGCCCAGGCTAAGTTCTACAAGTTCAAGGTCGGAGATTATGTGCTCCGAAACAACGATGCGAGCCGCATCGAGGCTCCCGGCAAGCTAGCCCCAAAATGGGAGGGACCGTACCGAGTTAAAGAAGCTAGCGACAAGGGCTCGTACGTGTTGGAAAAAATTGATGGAACGCCAATACCCCGGACGTGGAACGGGGTGCATTTAAAGAAATGTTTCATGTAAGCGGCCCGCTACGGCTTAAAAAAGATCGCTATCTGTTATGTTGTATTTTTCCAATTTCCATATGTAATCTGGGAGGGTAATGCCCCGGTATTTTCTCCATTTTCTTTGTAACCGGGAGGGTTTTGCCCCGGACCAACAACTTGCAAATTAATGAATAAAGCGATCTGTATTTTTATGAGTATAAAATAGCATATTTATAAGTTCGAACAATCTCTAAAAACGTGCACAAACGGGCCTCGACCCATGTCTCGCGCCGATCGAGAAGGCTCAGATAGTTTAAGAAATAAAAAATCTATCGAGCAAAGCGGTCCGTACCTAAAACGGCCCGATTACAATCAATCAACTAAAAACCTGGTCGAACAGTTTAAGTTTGGACGCAAACTAAAAAACCAAGTAGCCAGGAATGAATAACTAATGGCAAGATCTGATTCCGTACAAAACATGACAGTCGAACAGTTCAAGCAAAAGTTGTAGCAGTTATATGACAAAGAAAAGTATATGTTTAAAAATGTATGGTTATAGTAGCAAACAAAAGCCAAAAGCTATATGATAAGAAAGATCGAAACTTCAAACTTCCAAGTCTTCTTTCATTATGGGAAGTTCGCTCTGCTGCTTGATGACGGACAAGGGCTCGTCCACAAGATCAGCAATCTTCCCAAGAACAGAGATGTTGAAATTCTCAAAAGCTTTTACCGCAGCATCTAACTTGTCTTGAGCATCCCCATCATACCCTGGAACTTCCTCGAAAGATCGAGCAGGTCCCTTCGCGGCTTCAAAGCCGTGCTTAATACCTTCGTTCGCTCCGACTGCGTTGACACTGTTCACCTAATCCGCAACAACTTTCTCCAGTTCCGGGCTTTGATGCACCAGTTTAACAACCCACGCGACCCCGTCCGTTAAGAACCATTGCTTGGTAAGTTTAAGCTCTGACAATTGGGCATACGATTCGATCATATCACGCTCACACCGGATCAACATCCCTTTTGCCTCATCGATCGTTGCTTTATGCGACTCGACCTCCCTGTCACGAGCTCTCTCCACTTCATCTTTAGCTACAAGGAAACAAGATTCAATGGATCGAAAAAGGGGAGCAAAAAAAAAAAAGATTGTGAACATACTATCAACCAGGCGGTGATAATCAGCCAAAAGTTGATCGTGAGATGTCTGCATCTCCTTCAGCTCGGCCGCATGTTTTTTCTCTACACCAGATAACTTCTTCTCCAAGTCAGCAAATTTTGACTTAAAAGTTTCCAAATCTTGAAGAGCTTTATCTCGAGCCTCATAAGCGGCCGCAGCCGAGGCTTGGGACGATTTGTTAACCTCCTTGGCTTCTAAGTTTTGCTCTTTTAAACGATCAATTTGAGACCGAAGGGAGCTAAGTTCTTGTTTTGTTTTCGAGCGAACATTATCTTCCTTTTCCAAATTGGCAATCTCGCGCCGGAGTTTGTTACAAGTTGATTCCGACTCAATCCAACGTTTATACGACTCTACCACCAATGAGTTAGACTGGGCTTGGTTTACCATAAGGGCATTTCCAAGCTCCGGGCCACTCATCTTTCGATAATGAGAGTGCTCAGCCGGAGTCCCAAAATGGAATAACGCCATTTTCGCTGACAAAGCATCCACTATCCGGTCCTTGTTCGTCAACGACCACTCCGGAACATACTTCTCCAATGCCCGAGTTGAATCCATATCCTCAATGCCGCCCAAACCTAACTCCCGTGATAAGAAAACAGCTTCAGTGTTAAACCATAAAGGGGACGAAGAGGCACTGTCCCCACCATCAACAGGCTTGGGACTCGGCCTTGACACATTAGAAGCAACCCCCGTGGTGAACTTACCCGAAGGAGAAGGCTCGATCTTCTTAGGATCGGAGGTACGAACATCAGCAACAACCTTGATGACTCCCCCTCCGAAAGACAATGGGCTCGACGGAATGTTTTTTGGATGGTCCCTATGGGTACGACCCCCATGAAGATGAGCATCTAAGTTTTCTAACACGCCTCCAGCAGCAGAGAATCCAGTAACTTGGTCATCATCATCATCTAAAGTAATAGTCTTAAAATCCTTCTTCGTTTTCTTCTGTCTAGGTTTCGGACCAGACTTAGACGAAGCCCTTTTCCTTTTCAAAGAATTTTGAGGCTCTCCATCCTCGTTCTCCTCTTCCTCATCACCATCATCACCACCCTCCTTCAAATTTTCAGCACGTTCCTCTTCATCTCCCACAGATAAGTGAACACCCTCATCTTCGATCACAAACTTGGAACCGGACCCCTTCGACCCGATCGAACCAGTCCCTTTACCTTTACCCTCACCACTGACGGTCGCTATCACAATCTGAGCCGGAGCAACGTTCGCCGTTTGTACCGAAGGATTTGGGCCTGAACCCCCTTGACCGGCTAAACCTCCTTGATCATTCGGAACCTCCGGTTCTCGGATCTGATAAAGATTCTCGTTCACCACGTTTAGATACGGAGGGTCACCTTTCGGTGTCCTCGTGGCTTGGATCTCAAGCTCCTTGGAGTCGAAGGACTTCAATCTCAACGCCTCTCTCAAACCCATAACTACAAAAAAAAATAAGCAAGTAGCATCCGAAGTCTGGTATAATATAAAAATATATATATATATATATATATATATATATATATAAAAGCAGAAAGTAAAATGATTATGCAAGTGATACGGCGAGCATCATGACAAAAGTAAGAAGCATGACTAACCCTCTCCATTCCACCTAAGGGTAGGATACCACGCCAGCTCGGACCAAATCGTGTTGATCCGTCCCATAACAAGAATGTGTTCCGGATAACTTTGTATGCGACCTGCTTCCTTAATCAAGGTTGCGTACAAGACTTTATTAAATTCAAAGTCCTTAGGAAGAGAAGACGGGAGTTTCATTTTCTTGTTTCTACAGACCATAAACTCCGGAACGCATCGGTCATCAACGTAGAAAAATCGTTCTTTCCAGTCCTTTATGCTAGTGGTAATCCATGTATAGCAGCAGGAGTCCTTATCTCTAACCTCGAAGGTGTACCAATTACCGGACCGATTCAATTTGTAAAAAGCCCGGAACACATCCAAGTCCGGGTCGAATCCCAAACCACGACAAGCCAGCTCAAAATGACACACCTTGGCAAGGCCAAAGGGGTTCATTTGAGAAATGTGAACCTCGTGGAACGTAAGGACCCCGATCAAGAACTTCGTCAGAGGAAGACGGTAGTTACAATAATCGAACAAACGTGTGTAAACCCCTATTTTCCCCGGAGGAAACGGAAAAATAGGCGTGTCCTTTTCGGGGAGAACAGGGTGCAGAGATGCAGGGATTGCATATCTTTCAATATACCAAGTTAAACCACTTTTAGTCAGAGTGTTAAAGCAACCGGACAGGTTGTTTTTCGACGCCATGTAAGGAAGAAGCTAACCTGTTTTGCAGACCGCTTGTTCTCAGAAAAGAAGGAATGGAAAGGGTGACGAAGATAAAGAGTGAAAAATGAAAAGTGAAAAGTAAAATCGGATTAGTTTTCCCCCTTTATATAGGGATAATGGAACCGACTTCAAACCGCCAATCAGACGACGACACGTCATGACAGCTGACGCCCACCAACCGTCACATCAGGCGGGAAACGTAAAAACGACTGTCGGTTACCCAACTAAGGTCACCGCCTAGAAATTTGAAATTCAAAATATTTCTACGAAACAGCAAATCAGAAACTTTAGACCGCCAAAATTGCGTCGTCATAGTTCGAAGCTGTTATCTAAGAAACGCTACGAACTAGGGGGAGTTGATGAGGATACGTCCCTAACCGGACCGAATCATCGCCACAAACAGAGCCGAATCACGGCATACTAAGATCAGACCGGACCTTGCACCACAAAACGGGCCGGACACTACGATGGTGCGACATAACTAACTGGGTCCCACCTCCATAACCGTCATGATAGCGACTGGTCCGACTCTAACTAACTTGCCACATCAGCACACCCAAAAGCTATAAATACCCCGCCAAGGCTTCCAGCAATGGGTAATCGCTACTCTCTTCCCCTAATCTCTCCTCTCTCTCACTGACTTATTTCCTCCTCACAAATACTTATTCTCACGCCCGAGCTTGGTCATAGAGAGACCCCCCCCCCCTGTGACGAGGCTAACGGTGTGACTGTCTCTTGTGATCTTGCAGGTTTCTTGCCGGGTCATCTGAAGCTATGCTCTGACCAGCTCGTATCAACTGGTTCTTGAGTCTTCAGGTATAAACATCGAACTAGAAACATCGCTTAGACTTTTACCCATTCTGTTACGAAAAAAATTCTTCTCTGTAGCTCTTCTGTTTTCAACCGGAGACTCATCGGAATTTAGGAACTTCGGAAAATCTTCGAACACATCCATCCTAGATCTGTTCTTTGATTTCAGAGGCGGAGGAGAGGGGCAAAAACGATGATTTTCTTGAGCGTCGGCAGTGTGAGAGAGAGAGAGAGATGGTGAAGGTAGCAGTCGCCGGAGGATTAGATGGTAGTGTTGTGGCAGCGATGGTGGTCGGCCATAAAGAGGCGGTGGCGACAATGTTTCTATTTGGGTAATCAGGTGTTGTTGTTGAAACCAAGTTGTTTGTGGTTCACGGTATCTATTTTGAGGGTAATTCAATGGTGGTTATGGGTTAGAGGGTGGTGGCCGGAGGTAGAGGAGAGAGAGGTAGAGAGAAACAGAGATAGAGAGATGGAGGCTTTGTACTACGTGTCTGGCAACTTGACCTACATTTGGTCATTATATTGTATAAGGGACCCACCTCATCTTGCCACATAGGAAATTGAGTGCCACGTAGGATAAAAAATTAACTAAGTTAGTGTTTGGTTAACAACATGGTGCCAGCACAAACTAAAAGTGAAGTTGGAGACTTGGAGGTGTCGGGTGTCAAAGTGTTAGTTGGGGGTGGCAACGGCCAAAGGCCGATAGTTGAGGGAGATAAAATCCAATAACCCATTTTAAAAAGTGAGAATCAAATTTACAATTTGTGCAAAACACGGAGAAAATATTAACTCAACAAACGGATGTAATTTTTTCTCTTGAAAATAAATTCACATCCATTTTAGTTATAGAAAATATTATTTAAACAGAGTTGCAATTTTTTATATTTGAACTTTACTATAACCATTTGTAAATCTCTATTTCAAAAAATTGTTTGTATTTGTGAGCCGTGTAGAGGAGGGTTGGGGTGTGGCGACCAGTGTGAAGGAAAGCAAGAGGAGATCAACAATTGGGGGCGAGCATCTACATGCGAGATACATATGAGTGGATGAGATGAGAGGATATTGTAACGGGGCTATCATCTTGGGTTAAACTGAAAAAAAAATGCAGAGTGGGACCTGTTGTAACTATTTGGTCCGGTTTGATTATAAACAAAAGCATAACCCAAACCGGAAAAAAATCGCTTTTCAAAACTACAAAAAGAAAACAAAACACTAAACCGTTGGTTAATTTGATTTTCGGTTTTTCTCACCCCTAGTTGGTTGTCTTTGACGTGGCCAACTACGTGATAGATCATCCCAAAGTATTACACTCCTCACTCCCACCAGTTTAACATGTATAAAAGTTACACAATTTTTATCAACACTTTTTTTAATTAAAATTTCCTTAAATTACAATATCAAAAAAATATCTCACATACTAGCATTCCAACTGACATACAAGTTAGGGGTGTTTGGCCTAGTTTTTATTTTTTGGCTTAGGCTTATATTTTAAAATAGCTTATAGCTTATTTTCTATCATTTGATAAGCTTTTTCTAAGTGTTTGGATTAGCTTATAGCTTATTTATATCATTTGCCCTTACACAAAGAAGGCTTCTTCAAATAAGCTAAAAAACCATCATCAAATAAGCTTATTCAAATTAGCTTATATAAGCTAATAAGCATAACCTTAAAAAGCTAAACCAAACACCAAATTAAGCTTATTTTGTAAAAAAAGCTAAAAAAAGCTATAAGCTTTATTAAAAAAGCTAGGCAAAACACCCCCTTAGTTTTTGTCAGCAAAAAATCATTATTTACATCCATAGAATTCTAGTTTCTTAATCTTGCGAGCCAAATGTTGCAAAAGGTGAATTTTGTCATCACCTTTGATCTTGCAATAAAATTACAAATACATAAAAACTATTAAAATCTCAATTTGACTAAATCTGAAGGTAAATGTTGTTACCAAACACTAAAAATTAGCCAACAAACCTTCAATTTCACTGTAAAAATTGCTGAACACAAAACGTAACTTTAAGAAAATCCATCAGTATCTTCAAGTGGGCAGGGTACAACTATTTGATATTTGACTGGTTCTCATTATGTGGTATGTATACCGTTTTGATGGAAAATAGATTTATGTTTTTGTGTAGTTTGTTTGTTTAGTTGGCTATTTTGTTTTTAGCTTAGAAATTCACAAAAATAAATTTAACACAATAAACACCAAAAAAATAAAAACGAAACAAGTGGTTTCATTCATCTGACCATATGAATTAAACTAAAACAACATATCTAACTAAACTATTTCGCTTTCTTGGGAGATTTAGTAGCCTTCGATGGAGACTTAGGTTCTTTAGCAGCAGTCTTCTTGGGCAAAAGAATCGGGTTAATGTTAGGCAAAACACCACCATGAGCGATCGTAACTCCAGCCAAAAGCTTTCCAAGCTCCTCATCATTCCTAATGGCTAACAACACATGTCTCGGGATTATTCTGTTCTTCTTGTTGTCCCTTGCCGCATTCCCAGCCAACTCCAACACCTGCAAACAAGAAAACAATATAAACAACAGATCTGGAATATAAATATATTTCAACTTTAATTAGCTAGATTAGATCTGATAATAAAAATGAATGCTTACTTCGGCTGCTAGATACTCTAGGACAGCAGCAAGGTAGACGGGTGCACCGGATCCAACACGTTGAGCATAACGACCTTTCTTCAAAAACCGGCCGATTCTACCGACCGGGAACTGAAGACCGGCTTTGACTGAACGGGTCACCGCCTTCTTCCTTGGACCGCCGGCTTTCCTTCCTGCGGCTCCCTTCTTCACCTTTCCGGTTGACTCCATCTCTAAAAGGATCTAAAAGAGAAAGTAGTGATGAATTTGTTTTGGGTTTGGATGATGGTGAAGGAAGTCATGGAGATTTGTTATATATAGCCATCGTCAAATGGGTTGGATTCAGGATTTTAGATTCCAATCCGCGTGAAAGGCGATGGACCAATGAGAATGCAGCTTATATTTTTTTATTATTATAAGATTAATTATTCAAATTTTCCCCGCCTAAAGTTTTTCTATACACCCGTTTACTTGAAAATTTGAATATAGCAAGTTTTAATGAGTTTTTTTTCCCTTAAAAGTGTCATGTAATAAAATATTTACCAAAATGGTGTTGTTTTAAAAATATTTAGTGTTTTTGAATTATTTGGTTTTCTCACTCCTAATCTAATTAGATAAGTTATACTTTTAATAAATAAATAATGAATTTTTATAATCCTAACTATTAGCCGTTGGTCGGCAATGGTTTCAATTTTAAAAATAACCAGTAGTGACCCTAACTTTTCACATATTGTAAACCAATAGATCTTTAATACCATAACCTTAATTTCTTTTATCCCTTAATTTCTTTAATACCACCACTGGTTACTTTTTAAGTTGGAATCGTTGTCGGCAAACATCTAATAGTTGTGATTATTAGAATACATTATTCCTTTAATAAAGCTAGACGGAACCCACGCGATGCGGCTGCAACAAATTACAATATCAACATGTCACACCCCAGTATTTCAACATCACCCGGTGGGTACGTGAGAGTAGTATGTTACTTAGTCAGCTTGATTTTCTTTTGTTAATGGGGTTGTGATATTTGTACAAGCTTTAGTGACATCATCATTAATGTATTCGTAGCATTAGTTCTACTTGACGTGTTTATGAAGTTAGGTAATGAATATTTGCTGATCGTTTGGGTCGGTATACCTAAATCATGTTGATAATAGTTTAAGGTTGGCGGCTTAGATGGCTTTTTAAAAGCAACCACACCTCCTTACATCTCAGCCTACGTTTATAGTTGTATATGATATCAATTATGAACATGAATATGCATCATATTGTTATACTCTTAGCATTAATGCTTTATTTGGCTCTGGTATGGTGTACAATATGCCTTTGTGTTTGTTTAAGAGGTTTATTTGTGTAGGCTATTGGCCCTGCCTACACGTATTATTGACATGTGTTTAACTTTCCTGCTTCTTCAAATTTTGTCATATCATCCTCGCATGTCCACGTCTTTATATGCAGACTTTGTTGTTGGCACGTGTTTGTTTGTTGTAAGGGGTTTGAAGGAAATGACGACGAAAGATGTCTGGTCGTCATTGTTATGGCATGACGAATGTCTTTCATTCGCAACCACAATAAAAACCTTTTTATGAGCCTCATGGCAAAATGAAAACCTTTTATGAGCCTCATGGCAGGATGAATGTCTTTCATTCATAAAAACCTTTTTTATGAGCCTCATGGCAAAATGAAATGAAGGTATAATGCGCAATGTCTTTCCTAGCATGGCACTTCGTTGCAGCTACGGAAGAGTTTTGTATAAGTCTATTGGAAACATTTCAAGTTCAATTCACCTATGCTAACTTCTGAGCCATTTATGATGGAATAAAAAAATTATATTCGTTTTGCTTTTAAAATACTCTTTTTTACTTTCTTTATAGTCTTGGACATGACAATGGGAAATCCGGCTAAACTTCTAGCACGACTACAAAAATTACTAATAGCGTTATCGCTTATGATCAAAAGGTAATCGAAAGGCTATCGAATCTTACTAACAGGATTGGTCGCAGATCTTCGTCACAGGCAATTGGAGCTGCAATCTAAAATTAATGCGTTATATGAGGGCGGACAGGAAGTAGAACAGGTAGATTAATTTTTTTTATTTAGGCTTTATGTTATTATGTGTGTTATGTAAGTATAATTGATTGTAACTTTTGATTTCCAATATCATACATACAATCAATTGAAATATTTTGTAGGCTTACTACACTCTATTTGCTATTAATCATGACGGTTGCGCGATAATGCGTGTTTTTATCCCTCTACTTTACTAACTATCCATGCCTTAGACCATGTGTAGCGGTTAAGTCAAATAATGCCCCCACCATGAGGCTTTTTCCGACACGTGGCAGTCCAGTCAGCATGGGGCATTATTGCAAAAGTGGCGTAGTGGAAATAATGCCCACCATGAGGCGTTTTGCGACACGTGGCAGTCCGTTTTTTTAATTTAAAACATAAACAACTTCATTAATTTAAAAAAAAAAGTTACACTACTTGAAATTAAAAACAAAAACAAAAAAAAAACTGAAAATAAAAAAACTGAAAAAACTTCGTCCTTCTCCTTCTTCTTATGCGACCTTCTGCCGCGTTTCGATTTGTTCGGCACCAGTTCGGGTTGCGTCTCCGGCACGACATCGGGTTCGGCTTGTTGTGAAGGTTGCGACCCGCCGGCTTGACCATAGCCGAAGGTGGGAGGCACGAACGGAGTGGCGCCACTCAAGTAAGCCGCGTACGTTAACATGCTCGGGTCCATGTTTTGAAGGTTATACGGGTGTTGCGGTTTGGTTGTGTTCGGGTTCATGGGTCTTGCGGGGACACCAAAGGGGGGTCGGAATGGATGCATATTTGTATAAAATATAGAAGAAGTAGGAGAGAAAGTGTGAGTTTTTTTTTTTTTTTAAATAGGAAGAAGTGGGTATTATTTATATAGTGGGTAAATTTTTGAATTAAAAAAAAATATTAAACAAAATGACCGTTGGTAACGGTCATATCTCGCCCCTCTATGCAATTTCAGCGTTTTATATAAAACGCCACCTTGATTTAAAAAAAAAAACGCCGAACAACGGCTACCGTAATGGGGGGGGGGGGGGCGTTTTTGAGAGTTTATTTTTTCTTTTTGAATTTTTTTTTATAAAAAAACCGTCTCACTACGGGTAGTCTTATAAGGGGGAGCGGGGCACCCTCGGTGACTCCCTTCAGGGACCATTGTTGCCGAGCGGTAAGGGTGCCGCCATCAAATAGGGGAGGGAAATCGGGGAGGGGGTTGGGGGAGAAGTCACCGCACAAGAAAGAGAGGAGATGGTGGGCCCATAGCTTGTAACAACCAATCAATTATTTTTTTTTTTTTTTGAATAAAAAATCAATTCCCCTAAGAGGGGTGCACCCCGTACATTTTTGGAAAAGAGCGAAATTATAGAGGGGAATGACATGGCAACTTATAATTCGGTTAAAAAAAGTTTCTCCTCACCTCATTAGTGGGTGCCCCCTTCACCCTAACTTTTATGTGAGTGGATGAGAGAGAATTTGTAAAACTTGATTAAAAATTTCATAGTTAATTTTAAGTTAATAAACGTATTTTTTAGTGAACTAGTGGGGATCCGCACATTGGTGTAGTCGACAATTTTTGAATATTTAACGAGCTAGTCTCGAGTAGATCACAACCAGGTTTCACATACATTTGGCAATCCATATTGTATATTAAATAAACTAGCCTATATTCCGTGTGACACACGGGTTTAAAAAATACAATTAATAACCTATTATTCAATATGATCTTTTATATCTTAACAATCAAAATAACATTTAAGAGCATTGACATTGGTGCCTTCATCTTCATTTATATAATTTAATATAAAATTTATTTTTCTCTAAATTATCTTTAGTTTTAAATAACCTATCACGTCCATCTCTATATCTATATCTTTATCTAACTCACAAACACTAATTTTATTATTTATTTCTCTTTCCTACACACTCACAACAAAAAATATAGTTTATTGTATTTTTCTTCTCTTTAACCGTACACTCTCATCACACTAAAACTTTTTAACTTTTACTTTTCAAACCATATGGCTAAAGCTTTACTCAACCCTATTTTGGGAAGTTGGACTTCAAGTTCCCAACATAGGGTTTAGTGAAACTCTAGCCATATTATTTGGAAAGTAAAAGTAAAAAAACCAAATATTATATATTTGCAAAAGAAATTTTTTATATGATGTCTTTATTATAAATTATAACACTTGTTTTTTTTTTGGTGGGAGAAACATAAAAAAAGGATCACATTATATGTGGGTGGGTTTTATTTTTTTGGATGATCCAAAGTTGAAACAGATCCAAACACTTCAACACTACCAACAGTCACAAAAATTAAAAACACACCAGACTACTACTCGCTTCCCCCTAGGGTTCTTCAACACTCCACTCGCTTCCCCCTAGGGTTCTTCAACACTCCCACACTCTCACTTCTCTCTGCGTTTCGTATCTTCAACATCCAGACAAACCCTATAATCTCTGAATTCCGCATCTTCTTCAACATCCACAGACGCGATTTCACGATTTCACTCACGAAAAGGTTATACACTAACAGTTATCAGAAATCACAGCATTCGGTAAAAAAATTTTGAACTTATTTCTTGCTTTTTCACAGATTTCGTAGTTTTATTTGTTTAATAATGTTAAATAATGAGAATCTAAGTGTCGGAAAACAAAATAACGATGACCAGAAGTTCAATCGTTTGTGTTTCATTTTTTTTCTTGACTTGTTTTTCTATCTAAGTAATGTTTACATTATGTTTCGTTTTTCATTAAACCCTAAAACGTTGATACTGATCAAACCCTAAATGTTTTGTTAGTGCTAGTTGATTTTCATTTTAAACCCTAAAACAGATATTTTGATTGTTTGTGCTTGATTAATGCCCTGGTTATTTATAATTTTGACACTTTTTGGTATTTGATATAAGATTTCTGGTGATAATGATGGTTTTTAGGGCTATGATTGATAATGGTGATGTTTTTATGCTAAATTTTCATCGTGATGTTTCTATGAACTGTTATATGAATCTTCAAGGTCGTTGTTGATTTTCTTTACTTCAAACCATAAAACGGAGATTTTGATATATGTTCTTTCAAACCTTTAAGTTATGCTTTAGTGTGGTAATTGAAAATTCTTACGAGTGATCATTGTGAATTAGATTGCACAAACTGTATATGAGTGTTTTTACACTGTTTTCGGTCAAAAATCTTATACGGTTTGAGTAAAAATGATAGACTTTTTTGGGTTAAAATGTTGCTGGTGAAAGTTTGCTAATGTAAGAGGCTCTTCTTAAAGTGGTTTCCATGTCGTTTTGATGTTCATAGTTGAAGGTACTCACTCACTTTAACTGTTATTGCATTCATTAGATACCCACCGGATTTCGTATGTTTTTTATATGAATGCTATAAAAATCCTTGTAAAAATTCCTTATTATTTCAGTGTTCTATTTTATATTCAAGTTCTGCATATGCTAGTGTATTTACCTTCCTAATTGTAAGTATCTATTTCATTCTGTGCAGATATGGATTCAACAAAAAACGCTCATTCATTCCTAGCATTTCTTGATAAAGAAGAGCCTATCTTAATGGTAATTTTTTTTAATTTCGTTGCCCTGTTATATGAATATTTGAGGTTATAATTTGACATGTTTGTTTTTGCTTTATTTGGAGATACCAAGTGATTTTGCAAAAAATCTGTGGGGCGAAAAAATACCATATTATAAAACTGTTGAAATAAGAGATGGTGAAAAACTGAGAAAGATGCGTATTAGAAAAAAAAATGATGGGCCGGTGTTTACAGATGGGTGGATGTTGTTAGTTAAAGAACATCAATTGAAATACAAAGATGGGGTACTGATCACAACAGTTGGGAAGTTGAAGTTTGAAGTTTTGTGTTTTAAAGATTTGGTATGTCAGAACTCGTATATTACAGCACAAATTGAATCAGAACTTGGAATGTGTGTAAGTGAATTCATATTAGTTCAGTACTCATTTTCAACAAATTTTTAATTTTTTGAAATTGTATAGTAATAATTTGTTCAATTTCTTTTATAGGTAATGCCAGATAAATTTTATCATGACTTTTACGGCAACAATTTCAAAGGTGGAATGGCGAAGGTTTATTTTGGAGAAAGATTTTGGAACGTAAGACTGGAAGGAGGCTCGGACGATGGTTATTTCAAGGATGGATGGCGTAAGGTGGTTGAAGAGGTCCCTATAGACAACGATTATTTCTTGGTTTTTACCAGCCTGGATTTAGTAAGCTTTGATGTTTCCGTATTCGATCCTGACACCGGAACAGAAGTTTTTCTAAAAAAGGTTGACTGGTTGTTTTAAAAGTATATATCGAAACATATTAATTAAAACTGTTAATAATTATACTGATTTTTGTCTGAGGTTTTTTAAATTTTCTAGTCTACTGCGGATGATGATATGATAGTTGAACAAAAGTTGCCGGCTGATGTGTGTGAAGATGATCTGGAAGGAAATAAAAAAGATGTAAGTATTCAGCTTGTTCATTTTGAAAGTGTTTTATATGTTTAACAATTTTTAATATATTTATTTGAATTATTATTTAACTTTTACGTATTCATGCTTTATTAGACAAAGATAACTCCAAAAGTGTTTTATATGTTTAACATTAATGAATTTATTTATTTGAATTATTATTAAACTTTTACATAATCATGTTTTGGTAAGAAAGAATGAAAATCCAAAACATTCTTTATTTATTTGAATTATTATTTAACTTTTACATATTCATATTTATTGTTTTTATTGTGAAGGTTAAAGGCAAGTCCAAGGTATATGAAACTCAGGTATTTAAAACCAAAAATGAATACCGCTCAAGTCATTTATCGTTATATATTTCATAGTAACATGTTTATTTAAAAGTTGTTACTTATTTGTGTTACTTTTGATACAGACACAACGAAATCTTCGGAGCAGAATTAAAAGGGTTGATGCAGCAGCAAGCACTGGTTCTCCGGTCTTGAAATCCACAGACCTGGTAGAAAACCAAATTGTAAATTTTTTGACATTTACGGTTTATATTTTATAGTAACAAATTTTTATAAAAGTTATTAATTATTTGTGTTACTTTTGGTACAGACAAAACGAAATCTTCGAAGCAGGATTAAAAAGGTTGATGAAGCGCCAATGACGGGTTCTCCAGTCTTGAAATCCACAAACCTGGTACAACAACAAATTGTAACTTTTTTTGACATTTTTTATTGTTTACATAGTTCATATATCTTAATTATGTAGTGGCTTTCGTTCAATATGGTTTCTGCAATAAATGGGTTTGGGTTTAAATTGTTTGCTAATAATATAGTCGCTATTTGTTTGGTTATAATATAGGCGTTATTTCTTAATTGATAAAATAGTGGTTTGTTCATTTCTTTTTGGTGATAATACATGCTTTATTTGTTTCATGATAATATAGTCATTTGTTCAATTGGTTTCGTGATAATATAGGTGTAATTCGCTTCATGATAATATAGTCATTTGCTCATTTTGGTTTGATGATAACTTAGGAATTATGTGTTTCATAATAATATAGCTGATAGTATTGTTTTGCATGATAATATAGTCTCAGGTTCCTTTCGTGATAAAATTGTTTTTAGTGATAATAGAGTGTCGTGTAGGGGTGTTCAAAATTAGTGGAGGAAGTTGTAAACATCCTAAGAACGAAGTAGTACTTTTATTTGTCTCATTTTTATTTGTGTGTGTTTAGGAAATCGGATATCCGAACTTCGGATATCCGAAATTTCGGATACGGATTCGGATAGTGATATTGACTATCCGAAAAATTCGGATATCCGGTTTTGAACACTCGTGTTTGTTTCGTGATAATATATAATCTCTATAATATATATCTAGAATATGTTCTACTTAATTCAATTATGTTCAGACGAAGCGCAAGAAGACACTTCAAAAAGTTAACCCACAATCACCGGTTTTGAACTTCACAAGATTTGCGGAACACAGAATTGTAAGATTTTATAGATTTTTTTGTGTTTCTTTGTTCAACTTTTTATCCAAAGGCTATATTTAATGATGACTGTAATATGTTGTGCTTTTCAGCGACTACCAGCAAAAATGTCATCTGTGTTGGACTTATCTCCTGTTCATCTCAAAGAAGTCAGTGTTCAAAACCTGACAGGTGAAGTCAAGAACATCATGACCAGATAGGAAAAACACCGCAAAGGGTTCCGGTATGCATTTGTTGGATGGTCGAATTACTTGAAGGCTTGGAACATCAAAATTGGAGCAGAACTGTTTTTTGAGTTCAACAACTCAAGCAAGGTCTTGACATTGACAAAGGTTGTGGATAAGCGTGGTGTTAAGAAGAAGAAATTGCGTGCATGACTCGGAAGTCTGCTTGTGGTTGTGGTGGTTTTTATAAACAATATATATGCTACTTTCTTTTGTTGGGCTTTAGAGTCCTAGTTGGTCTAGAAAAACTTGGGGCTAAATTAGACAGCTTTTAGTTTATTTTGGGTTGGGCTTTTATGTAAATCAAGGTTAACAGGTAGTCAGGTACATGCATGGTTGGTTGTTATTTTTGGGTAGAATAACTTGACTAATTTTGATATTATGTCTTACGTTTAATGGTAATACACAGTTGACGTGTGACGCACGGGTTTAAAAAATACAATTAATAACCTATTATTCAATATCATGTTTTATATCTTAACAATCAAAATAACATCTAAGAGCATTGACATTGATGCCTTCATGTTCATTTATATAATTTAATCAAAAAATTTATTTTTCTCTAAATTATCTTAAGTTTTAAAAAACCTATCACGTCCATCTCTATATGTATATCTTTATCTAACTCACAAACACTAATTTTATTATTTATTTCTGTTTCCTACACACTCACAACAAAAAATATAGTGGATGGATATGAGCCTCTAAATATACAGGTTTACTTTAACGTCTTCACAAATTCTCTATTATAGAGATATCAATGTAATGGTATTTTTGTTGTTTCCTCTATTTCTTTACGTATGATTAATTATCGTTCGCATCCTTCTATACTTTGATTATCTAAATTATTATTACCATATGTAAGAAATTTAAAATATAAATGTATAAGAGGTCTTTAAAATTAAATAGATGAAAAGTAATTATTTTGATATAACACAATTATAATTTAATAAATAAATACGTATATATGACTAAATAAGTTATATATAAAAAAACACAACTTATACAATGTTAATACATATGATATAAATAAAATGTTACTTTAAATTTAAATTACATCTGAATTTTTATATATACTACTAAAGTTATCATTATATTACATTTTAAACAATGGCAATAAATGAAAATAAGGATAATAATATTCATACAATATACTAACGTGTCTGACTTAAACTAAACATAAAGCGACATACACGTACACTTCACTGTTACTGAACACATGATATTTTAAATTTACATTACAAATTTCTAAAAACTTCTTTGTATACGACATTTGAGGTTGTATCAGAAAGATTTCCATCACTATCTAGAATAACAATTTTGAGGCCATCTCGTCGGGTAACTCTTGATAATGCAACATACAATTGACCATGTGTGAAAACTGGGTTTTTCAAAAACAAACCAACTCTAGAGAGTGATTGTCCTTGACTTTTGTTTATGGTCATTGCAAAAGATACCGCAAGTGGAAATTGTCTTCTTTGTAACTTAATGTGAAGTTTTTTGTCTGTAGGTATCAACGTAATTCTAGGAATATAATGACGATCTCCAATGTGACTTCCAGAGATAATCTCTATCTGTATAACACGTTTACCCAAAGAGACCACCTTTAATCTTGTTCCGTTACACAAACCACTTTTTTGGTCAATATTTCTAAGAAGCATGACCGGAACACCTACCTTGAAAACTAACCTATGATTCGGCAAACCAGAAGCTTTAATTCCATTAAGAATATCCGGGGAGCATAATGTATCATCTAAATTCTCATTAACCATTTCTGTTGGACAGATACTATCTGAGCTTAAATATTCCTTCTCAACTCCCGGAAAAAGTGACAGCATACGATCGTTAATTTCTTGAACAACATCATTTGTTGGAGCTAGAATGGCTCTTTGATGGAAGTAATTTTGTTCATTGAAATTATATATAAGAGAAGGATATACAAACTCGATTAACTCTGAAATGGGATCAGACGAATGTTTGATGAGAAGATCTTCGGGTATTTGTAAATTTGTATTGCCGTCATTCACACCACCAACATTACCTTCCCCTATATCCAAAAGCCAGTTTGCAAAGTTGGTAGTTTCTTGTATTTCAGATGGATCATTTGAGGTACTCAACCTCAAATTTTTGGTCAATTTTAGGACTTTGCAAGTTCTCCAAATATAAGAAGAACTTAAAGAAGCATTTACAATTTGTTGTCTGCTTCCTCCTGGCACCACAGGTAGTATTTGTCGGAAGTCTCCTCCAAAAACTGTAACTTTCCCACCAAATGGTAATTCTAATGATGCTGCAGATACAGATCTAAAAAGGTCTTTTAACGATCTGTCCAAAGCTTCAAATCCATGTTTATGTACCATTGGTGCTTCGTCCCAAATAATAAGTGATGTTTCTTGTAATAAACGTGCAAGATCGCTATCTGGCTTAATGAAACAAAAAGAATCCTCATCTAAATTGATAGGAATGTGGAACCGGGAGTGAGCAGTCCTCCCTCCTGATAGCAAAAGAGATGCAATTCCACTGGAAGCCACACTTAAAACAATTTTCCCTTCAGATCTTATAGATGCACATAAAGTCTTCCAAAGATATGTTTTTCCAGTTCCACCGTAACCATAAACAAAAAAAACCCCTCCTTTGTTGTTATCCACCGCTGTGATGATTTCTTCATATATAACCCGTTGTTCATGAGTTAATGAAGAGAAAAGGTTACGAAACTCTTCAGCTAATATCTCCTTGTCGTAAGCCAACTCTTCACTAAGTAAAAGATTGTTTGCGGAAGATATACAATGATGATTAGGAAAAGGCATACTGGAATACCTTTTAAGAGTGGAATTATTTCGAAGTAAAAACTTTTGGATCTCAAACAATGTTAGGTTCTTAATTTGATCTTCGTTAAGTACTAAACCTGTCAAATAATGAAATTAACGTCTAAATTATATATTACATTAACTTAAACATTTATATAAAATCTATTATAATGGAAAATACCTGGATGTTTTAAAATACGACGTTGCTTGTAGAGAATGTCATCTGATAAGTAAGTGAAAGTTTTTTCCCACACAAATTCAGGTCTAGACATACTCTCGGACATTAACATTGTACAAAACAAACTTCTTAAATAATAACCCGATCCGGTGAAACTGGCTTCTATAATTGCTTCAACATATTCATTGTCATCATCCAAAAGGCCATATGCATAACATGCATCTCTAAAAGTAGGATACTCAACATCATTTACGGTTCTAATATCCTCAAAATTTCTTGGACCTTTCACCTTGTTCAACAAAATCCTCAAATAATAAGCTTCACCGACTGAAGGAGAAACCGAATGAATTCTGCCAATTGAAAACCCTCTTTTCCTTGGTTTCCACTTACGTTTGTTGCTCTTCCAGACAAATTTTGTTGGGAATTCGACATAAGTAAGTTGACGTGCGCCTGGGTATTTTTGATTACAAAGAAACCACTGTAAAAACATTGAAGCATTCACTGACGGTTTATCTAACACATCTTCTATTTCTTCAAATTCTTCATAGATAACATGTTGTTGTCCTGGAAGATGAAAAGGAAGCCTAATGACAGAAGGATTCCTATAATGTATATCATAAGAAAAAATCCGCCAAGACGCTTCACAAGCAGATATGTATCTACAACTATAGTAGTCTTTGATTTCATCAACCGTCTTTTCTTGATCATTTGCTTCTTTACTTGGTACAAAACAAATTGATGCCCTATCATGACCTTTGTTTATATATTTAAACAAATATTTTATTGATCCGGCCTGATTGTACCACTCGACATTGATGTGTGCTTGATATCTTTGTAACAGAATTTTGTTGTATGGCACAACACTGCGGTTATCTAACTTGACATCTGACTTCTCAATAAAAACACCATTGTTACGTCTTCTATAAACGGGAAAACCATCACCATCTATGCATGTAGATTCACGGAATTTTTTGGGATAATTTTTTGAACACTTTCCGTCAATCATGCAGGGACAATTCATATTTTCAACACCACAAGGACCATGAATCATGAACTCACTTACAAGAAAATATAACTCTGGTTCTTTGTCTTTGTCAGGTATTTCGGCAGAAATGAATGGATCGATATAATCAACGGTTGGAAGTTTGTGGTCGGCATGCATAAATAAGCACAAATGAGCATGAGGCAAGCCGCGCTTTTGAAACTCCACCGTATATACAACTAAAAATAGAAAAAAACAAATTTTAAATTGTGTATTATATTTACTTTTTAATGTTTCCTACCGTTTACTAACTAAATACGCATATAGAACATAGTTTATAGTTTATTTATTATAAATGTCGAAAAAAGGTAGAAACGTTTGAAGACAAAAACAAAAAAAATTAAAATACCTGCTTGAAGCTTTCCCAGAATTGCATTATCCCTTAAGTCTTTAATGATGGAATCCAACTTGATTTTAAATAACCTACATAAAATATCAGGCCTATCTTCCGGGTTAAGAGTCGTGTCCTTATGAAACCTCTTCACTTCAGGCCATTTTGGGTTACATGTGATTGTTATGAAAAAATCAGGATATCCATACCATTTACAAAGGGACATGGCATCTAAATAATTTTGAAACATGTACCGTGCACTACCAGTAAAAGACGAAGGTAATATAACACGCTGACCGATTTTAGAGACATCACTTTTGCCTTGTTCTTTAACGGAACATAAATTCTCAAAAGTCTCGCATCTTAATTTCTTTTGTTGAGTACGTATGTATAAGAGCCTTTCGCTTTCAATCATAGTATACGCATCAACCAAAAATTGTTGAAAAAGCCTTCTGGAATTAAGAACCAAAGAAAACGTATTCAATCTGTCTTGGATTCTATAGCAAAAGTATTCTCTCATTGTGCACGTATGTCTTTTACTGGTGGTTGAAGTAGAAACATCACTGCTGGTTGAAGTAGAAACATCACGATGAAGGATATCAATTCTATAACCATCATCACCGTACACAAAAAGTAGGGGATATTGAAGAGCTAAATAAGAAGGATGTAGTTCACTAATACGCTCGAGATAACCTTGTTTACTCTTCACAATAATATCTCTAGGTTCAAACAAAGTGTCAATATCTCCAACTATTAAAGCAGCAACTTCAGAAGCAGTTGGCAAGTTATATGTCCTACCATCTTGATTCCTTTTTGCAATAAGGCGTATCTTTAGATTCTCACAAGGATTTCTTTGAAAACAATCTCGCGCCATTCTGTAAGACTTAACCAACTGATTGTGTGAATCTAACATTGCCTTCAATTCTGTAATAATTTCAAAATCCAAATTTTCGGTACTTGAGGTGGAGTCTTTTTTGCTTTGCCTAATTAAAAAAATTAAAATATAAAGTAAATAAGGATTGATAAAAAAAGATATTTTTGGAATATGAAATTTTGAAATATTACATAAAAAACATACCCTAAAACAAATTGTCTGTTTGCAACCTCATTCTCAGTATCATATATATATAACTGAGAAAATTTAGGCTTGGATCCATTCGTTGGTATAAGACTTCCAATACTATGATAATTTTCACCACTAAGTCTGAATACATACGGAGATTTACCATTGTTAATGGAGTTATCTACTTTTCCACCCATGGAAGTAAAAGAAAACATTGAGTTGTAACGACGAATGTTTTTCAAAAAATGAATGCTTTTTGAGTCCGAAGAAGTATAAAGACTTTTATAATCAGAGGGCGGGGGCTTGAAATCGGGAAGTTTGACTTTGCTGTAACCACAACATAGAGAAAAACTTGATTTAGTCTTTCTTTGATAACTTCTTAAGACTTCATCTTTCCATAATTTTGCATGACATGTTTCACATATATGACTCTGATCACCATGATCCAAGTAATCTGTTAATTGTAAAGTTTAATTTTAGTAGTATATAATTATAACATAGTATTGTTAAATTGAAAAGAATAAATTTAAAAAGCTTTGTAAATGGAATATTACCTTTTGATATGCCACAAAATATATTGGTTATAAATTCTCTGGCAAAATGGAGTTTTTCTCGATAATTGTTCAAGGAAGATAATTGAATATTCTTATTTGACGTATAAGTACCTGAAAAAGGAATTCGTATTTAACAATTGTGAATATATATATATATATATGTTAACTACTGATAAGAATTTGAATTTAGAGTTTGAAAATATAAATAAGTAAGTAACATACCTTGTGGTAATTTGATAGATGCTTGTGTACTTGACCTTTGAAAGTTTACTGATGGAGATTTAATTGCTTGTTTTTGCCTATCACGATATTGTTTCCTGATGCTCCGACAAAACTTTGGGCTACTATAATCATCATTGGTGATTGAAGCTGTGAAAGATAGAATGTTGTATACAAAGAGAAAAAGTAAATGGAAATATGTACTTTTTTATTAAATGCAAAACAGGAAAATTAATAATTTATATACCATTAGTAATATCTGATAGCATAGGTGTAAAATAGATATTGGAAGAATGAACAGTGGTATGTTGATTTGGATTTGATTGATAAGGAATAACAACTTCCTTCACATAAGGGACACTTCTATTAATTGGTGAATTGTTATAACTGAATTGGATATTTGATGAAGAAGTACCTGCCAAACATATGACAACTATTAATAATAATTTGAATTAGTATTTTGTAATTAGAAAAATGAGACTACCATACTTTGACAAAATGTGAGACAGGGTTGTGTACTTGAAATTGGAATGTTTGGTGATGTAGAATTCATGACTTTTTTTTTGCTATCCAGATATTGTTTCCGGATGCGCCGATTAAACTTCGGGCTAGTATAATCATTATTGGGGATTGAAGCTGTGAAACAAAAAATGTGGATAACAAAGACAAAAACATAATGAAAATATGTAGTTTTTAAAGAATTGATTATAAATAAATATGTACCATTTGTAACATCTGATAGCAATGGTGTATAATAGATATTTGAAGCAGTGTCAGTGGTATGTGTGTTTGGAATTGATTGATAAGTATTGACGACTTCGTTCCCATAATCGGCACTTCTGTTAGTTGGTGATTGGTTAGAAGTAAGTGGGACATTTTTCAAACCTGCTTTATGAAAACAAATATTTAGTATTGTAATAATAGTGTACGGTTAATATTTGCATAAAATGAAATTTTTAAATTAAAAAATATGTGAGTAATGAAAATTAACTTTAAAATATAGCTTATTCATAAATAATTAATGGTAAACAGATAAATTACCTTTAGATTTTTTGTGGGAATTCCTTTTATCGATCTCTTCTTTTCGCATAAGTATTCTTTCTTTACAATCTAGAATGAATACAGCTATTTCAGCTATAATCAAATAGGTGAAAAGTAAATAAAGTAAATACATACCATTTGTAATGTTAGAAAGCGGACTTCGCATTTGAAAGTCTGAATAAATATAAAAAACTTTCATTAGTTTCAAATTATTGTTTTATAACCAGGCAAAAATTAATATTGAATGGCATATATTAATGACAAATAGGAGAAGGTAATGAAAACATGACCTTTCCCTGTGGAAGTAAAATCACAACGTTTCGTTTTTTTAACTGCCATATGTAATTTCCTTTTTTGTCGCATAACCTTTGCTTCAAAAATTCCCTCGTTTTGATCTGTGGATAATATATGGTATAAGTAAGGAAATAAATATTTTACATAGACTCAAACATAAGCCATATTTAGAGAAGTATTTGAAAAATTAAAATTTTCACATGTTGAGTTTTAAAATTACATAATAAGATGTGGAATACTTTGACATTCAAGGATTTGAATGTTTAAAGGGTATAAACTTTTAAAAATGATGTTTTTTGATAAATTATGTAGTACAATCGCAATATAAAGATCAAAGTTAAGTTTAGAATAAAAATTAGTGTTTCTCATGTATTATATATGAATGTCGATATTTACAAAAGATTTGAGGGTTTCCTGTAACTACTATCAACTGAAGATGATAATATATATTCTTAAAAAAGTTGTTGATAAAGGAGCAGAGTTTAAAAAGTGATCAACCTTATCTAGTTATATTTACATTACAATGACATAAAATATAATGTTGTCAAAAATAAAAAGAGAAATGTAACAAAACATTAATACATTAAAAACCAAAACATAATAGTTGCTTTGGAATATTGTCAAGAAGCATTCAGTACAACAAAAGGAAATTAAACTTCTTAAACATAAAAGCTGGAATGATCCAAAGCTTTTGAAGTAGTTCTTAAACGATAAACATAAGTTAAAACACATTAAAATAACATAGGAAAACAACACTTAGAACATAAAGACTGTAAAGTCTTCATTTTTCAATTTTTGGAATTAGGAGAGTTGGTTTCCCAGGTTTAACTGGTTTGGTGGTTGACATTTCTCCATTTTCATCAACATCATAACTCTCAACCAAGTTTTTCTTGAAAGCAGGTTTTTGGTTTTCCTCTTAAAAATCGCAGGCTCACCAAATGGCTTACTTGCCATGGCAGTGTCATCCAAATTTTTGGCCAAAGGGGTGATGACATTATCATCCATGGACTCAGTAGCAACCTAAAAATGATATACAAAATTGGTGTAAAAAAAACACTGAAAATTGGTCTTAATTATATAAATTATATTGTAAAAATTTAAAAGTATATAATTAATTTTACATACCTTCGATTTGACGTCTTCGTTTGATTTGGTACCAACAGTGACTCCCATAATAACATCAGTGGAGTTATCATCCTGCATTTTTTGTATAGTACAATTTTTATATCAAACAACTAAAATACTTCATAAACATATAATTGAAGATAAAGTATAATAATGAGTAATTTTAAAGAGTACACAATGCATACATTCAGGTTAACAGTATCTTCTGAATCCATATCAGTGAACCTGTTGTTCAAAGAAGCAGACTTTTCCACCTACAATGTTTTTCAGAAATTGAGTATGTCAAATATGTTTATATAGTAAATGAACCGGTAATTAAGTACTGAATCTTAATATTACCTCAATGTTGTTTGCTTTCTTCTCAAGCTCAAATATGATATCCTCATCATCAGTCAATTTAGAAACACCAAAAAACCAAAAGTTGTTTTCAATGTTGAACTCACTTATATCAATCTTAAATGCAAATTTTTTCCCCAAAAGAGCTTCAAACTCGTCAGGATACAGACCCTTATCACCACCCTGTAGTATATATACAAAAATATTATTGACATATTACATGGGACAAAAATAAGAATTTGCAAAATTAATAAATGCAAACTTACAGCAACGTGTTTCTCAATTAAGTTAGCTGCAGTTGTTTTTAGAATTCGGCAAGCATCTCTGTCAAACAATGTCAATGACACAGTTCCACTTGAATCTTGAACAGTCAATGGAATTTTAAGCCTAAATCACAAAGTGTCAAAATGTAAGGAATGAAATATAAACAGCTAAGAGAAACAATAACTTTCTAACAATTTAAATTTCTTTACACCTTTGAGTATATTGAATCACAGTGTCCTTGCAAGTTGCCGTTTTGCACTCATAAACCTCTTCTTCATCAACCAAGACACCAACCGTAGGTGTATCATTATTAACTTTTTGGAAAACCTTCTTGTTACAAGCTTTACAAGCAAAATAATACCATGGCAAATCTTCGGATATCATTTGAACAGTACCAACAACAACAACAGACTTGGCCTATAAAATAAGTAGTTTAGTTATAATGACAGAAATAATGTTAATATAAAAACATAGTCATGTACTTTACCTGATTGAGATTTACTTCAGCTGTGTTGTTGAATTCAGATCTAACAACATACTCATCATACAATGATAAAAAAATTCCAGAAAGCCGAGAAGATTGACTCGAACATGACGAAGCAGCAAAGTTTGTAATAAGCCTGTTACAAATAATTAGATTACATTAATATTTCTGTAATTATAATAAATTACCGAAAAAAATTGAATAAATGAATTCTGGGTTTTCATTAATTGAAATGATTAACCTGTTACGAAAAGAAGTCATTTCATCAACATCAGAATTGATGAAAAGCTTTGAAACATTGAAACAGCTGTTAACATAACCAAAACGACCAAAGTACTTCAGTGTAGCAAACTGCAGAATGACAACAATAACACCATGTTGTTCTCTGTTTTCCCAGTGCTCTAAAATCCGACCAGCATAAGAATCCCACAAAGACAGGTATATTGAATCCATCCTTCACAAAAAATATTCTAAAATCAGGCTTAAACTAAATGGGTAAAAATTATAAATTATGAATTTATAATCAATAGATTGAATACGAATTAAAATACATACTCTAGATCTTGAATGATGACATTGAGTTTCTTGGTGTCTTTACCCCTTGCTGTCTTAAACTTCTTAAGGTCTTTAACATCAGCAACAAAACCAATAACATCTAGAAAATGACAGTCGGGTTAAATGTGAAAACATATTACAGTATTTAAAAATTTAACTAAAAAACATGTATGAGGTTTTTAGTCACCTATAGATTTGTTTTCTGGAACAGTTTTGTCGATGATATCCTTAAAGGATGTGAATGAGAACCCATAGATGGGACCATTGAAATCCTTACATGGATACACATCGGTATCACAGTAGATTCCCAGCTTGTTTTTGTTGTCCACATACTTGTACTTGGACTCATTTAACCCAATAGTGGGTTTGACAATGAAATAGCAATCTGTTAGAAAATTTGAAAAATAAACATAAAAGAATTTAAAAAACAATAAAAAGTGAACATGTAAGGTACATGTAAAAAAGTTGGTATGTAAAACTTAAAATTTAAAAAATATTTAGAAACTAAAAATACTAAAGTTACAATTGAATGTTGTATTATTAACTTAAAATTAAAACCACCAAACAATGTACAAATATATTATGCAGTTGCTTATTTATACAGGTTATAAGTTATTGCATATAACTAAGTTATAGGTACCTTTTAGTTCTACACTATGTGGATGTCACCAATTTATTTTTAATAAATTTAAGGATAAGGTAAATGTAAGTATACAAATATTATATGATGTTTATAATATAAGCATATAAGGTACTTCAATGAGAATGTGGTCAAAACTTGTGGTTGTTCCATTTGAAACTACTCATAACTTATTAGGGATAAGATGATAATACAATTGAATATACGTTATTGAATATACCTTAACTTATAAGTACCATTTAGTTCTACACTATGTGGATGTAAATAATTTCTTTTAAATAAATTTAAGGATACGGAAAATGGAAGTATACAAATAATTTATGATGTATAAAATAGAAACATGTAAGGGACTTAAATGAGAATATGGTCAAAAGTTGACGTTTTAACATTTGGAACTACTCATAACTTTCTAGGGGTAACATGATATTACAAGTCCTAAATTAATGACATGTGACTAAAAATAATTTAAAAAAAATACATAAACAACCAACCTCCATAATCTGCCATGTATACAGATAAATACAAAAACTAAAATTTCATAACTACATTTATTTTAAACTAACACAGCTGTGAATAACTCTTTATGTAACAATTAAACATGCAAGTTTATGCATAACCAAACATTGTTAAAATATACATGGCAGTTGCTTATTTCAACGGTTATAAGTTATTGAATATACCTAAGCTATAACCCCCTTTTAGTTTTACAATATGTGGATGTAAAAAATTTTTTTTTATCATAACTAAGGCAGCTGTAAATGAGAATATGGTCAAAAGTTGACGTTTTAACATTTGGAACTACTCATAACTTTCTAGGGGTAACATGATATTAGAAGTCCTAAATTAATGACATGTGACTAAAAATAATTTAAAAAAAAAACACATAAACAACCAACCTCCATAATCTGCCATGTATACACATAAATACAAAAACTAAAATTTCATAACTACGTTTGTTTAAAACTAACACAGCTGTGAATAACTCTTTATGTAACAATTAAACATGCAACTTTATGCATAACCAAACATTGTTCAAATATACATGGCAGTTGCTTATTTCAACGGTTATAAGTTATTGAATATACTTAAGCTATAACCCCCTTTTAGTTTTACAATATGTGGATGTAAAAAATAACATTTTATTATAACTAAGGCAGCTGTAAATAAGTTAATATGAAACAGTTAAACAGGCAAGTTGTTGCATTAAATATAAGTTTAACAACTTTAAAAGGTTTTAATAATATACCTGATTCATTCAAAAGTTGTTCAAATCTCGGAAACCATCTTCGGAGAACATTGGCTTGCATGGTGGTTCCCTGTCAAATAAAACATGAAAAGTAAAAATAATAAGGATAATAAGCACAAAAAATATAAATACTTTACGGAGATTACAGACAAAAGAGACAGGAAACTTCATTTTGACATGTTACAGTGAGATGTTCATAAGCAGAAGGATAACACTTTAAATTAAACGGATAAGTAATTAGATAACCAAAACTTTAACAAACTGACTGGATGCAAAGGTTATAAGTTTGTTTGAGATGTAAAATATTTCAATTTGTTTGTTATTTCAAAAACCTCTTCTTGATATGAGAAATATATACCTCTTCATCAACAACGATCATTTCGATTGAGTAAAACTGCTCTGGATTGTTATACATGGGTTGCTTCCATAAACGGAGTACACGAACCTTCACAGTGTAATCACGGCGAGCCAAATCCAAATCCTTCAAATAGGTGATGTTACTGTATCAAAGAAATATGCGTTAATATTACTATGTATAAAATAGGATATGAAACAGTAAATGGATAAAAATTCAATTCCCTACCCGTGCTCCATTAGTTCACTAAGTTGCTTCACAGATCAAATGGAAGAAGGAGAGTTCTAGTTGGTGAAAAAGGAGGAAGGGGGAGTGGATATAAATAATGAGGGATGGAAGAAAAAAACAAAACTATATAAGGTATATGAAAGTAAACAGATTCAGTTTTCTTTCTTGGATAGGTAGTAGAATAACTAAAAGGTGAAACAATTTGAAATGGTTTATTTGTCCTTATAGTTGACCGAGAAAAAAGTTAAACCTTACATAACCTGCAAATTTCAAACCATGAACCGTTGAAAGTCCATTTTTTAAAGGAACAAAGAATTCAGTCCCATTTTAGGCTTTCAGTTTTTTTTGTATTATTCTGTTTTTATAACTGTTGTCTTTTCAGGGCCTTAATAGGCTGTATGAATATCAATTGGGTATGTAGAGTTTTTTAAGTTAATACTTGTTCTTAAAAGTATTTAAATACATATGTAGGGTAAGGATAGTGTAAAAAGGGCCTAAGTGTGAGAAGTGTGAGAAGTGTATTATAACACTTTATGTAATACTATATAACACCATATAAACACCGTATAACAATATGTAACACCATATAATACCATATAACACTATGTAACACTATATATCATTATATAACAAATATAACACTATACATCTATCATAGACATCCTATCAGACAAACTATAGTGTTATATTTGTTATATAATGATATATAGTGTTACATAGTGTTATATGGTATTATATGGTGTTACATATTGTTATACGGTGTTTATATGGTGTTATATAGTATTATATATAGTGTTATAATACACTTCTCACACTTCTTACACTTTGAGCACTTTTTACAGGATCCTCTACCTACATATGTATATCAAATATCCTTTACTATTGTTAAGGACTACTGTTGTAAAGGTTTAAATTATTGATCTTTGTAAAAAAAAAAACAGGTTTCCGGTCTTTAAAATGTTTACAAAAGTATGGTTATGAGTAGAAATCAAAGTGTCTTTGTGAAACGTCCTTGAAAATTTTGATTTACTTTCAAAAAAATGAAATAATGTTAGTATATTTTTTCAAACAAAAGGGCTTGACCGTTAATAAACTGAATGGTGAAAAGTGGAAAGTTTGTCTTTGTATTTTTTGTGCTTTTCCTGGTTTTTTTAAAGATAGTAATCTGAAAAGTAAAGGAGGTGAACAATATTTTTAGGGAAGAGTTTGATTACCTTGTTGATACAAAGACAAACTTGTATACTTTAGGAATTATTAGAAGTGTAAAGTGTAAAAAGTTATAAAATAGGTTAAAAGAAATACCAAAATTGATTCAGATCTGTTTGGAATATTTTGTTTTCAAATACAGAATCGTGACATAATGGTTTAACCAAGATCAAATCATATGAACCAAGATTTAGTTAATTTTAAAAATCATTGATCCTAAAACATGTTAGTAATCAATTTGTGAGTACATATACAACGATAAGATAAAATGAGACTTAAAAATTATATACCTTTGTAAAAAAGAAACACGTTTCCGGTCTTTAAAAATGTTTACAAAGTATGGTTATGAGTAGAAATCAAAGTGACTTGGCCTAACGTCCTTGAAAATTTTTATTTACTTTCAAAAAAGGAAATAATGTTAGTATATTATTCAAACAGAAGGGCTTGACCATTAATAAACTGAATGGTGAAAAGTGGAACAAAGATTATGGGTAAGGTCAACTAAAAGGAAAAGGTATTTCTGAAAGTCAAAATGAAAGGTTTATGAAAATAGGAAAAGTTTGTCTTTGTATTTTTGTGTTTTTCCTGGTTTTTTAAAGATAGTAATCTGAAAAGTAAAGGAGGTGAACAGTATTTTTATGGAAGAGTTAGATTACCTTGTTGATACAAAGACAAAATTGTATACTATAGGAATTCTTAGAAGTGTAAAGTGTAAAAAGTTATAAAATAGGTTAAAAGAAATACCAAAATTGATTCAGATCTGTTTGGAATATTTTGTTTTCAAATACAGAATCGTGACATAATGGTTTACCAAGATGAAAATCATATGAACAAAGATTTAGTTTAAATTTTACAAATCGTTCATCCTAAACATGTTACTAATCAATTTGTGAGTAAATTTACAACGATAAAGATAAAATGAGACTTAAAATATTATATACCTTTGGACCATTTCAAAACTCAGCTAACTGAGATTTTGGATTCAGGTATGCATCCATCCAATGCTGAAAACTGATGATTCCATAGAAACTTATTTGTATCACCTACAACAAAAAAAAATTGCTAAAAATCTAAACTCTATTATGAATCTGATATGAACTGAAAAAAAAACATGTTATCCCTTTTTAAAAACTAAAACTAATATCATGGTAAAAATAGAGGGGACATTATTTCTTGCAAACATCCAGAACAACAAATTGGACATTTAGGGGTGTTTGGCCTAGCTTTTTAACAAAGCTTATAGCTTTTTTAGCTTTTTTTACAAAATAAGCTTACTTGGTGTTTGGTTTAGCTTTTTAAGCTTATGCTTATTAGCTTATATAAGCTAATTTATAGAAAGCTAAGTTGAAGATGGTTTTTAGCTTATTTGAAGAAACTTCTTGTTGTAAGGGCTAATGATATAAAATAAGCTATAAGTTAATCCAAGCACTTAAAAAGAGCTTATCAAATGATAGTTAATAAGCTATAAGCTAGTTTAAAATATAAGCATAAGCAAAAAATAAAAGCTAGGACAAACACACCCATTAAACACAATATTTATCAAATATGAAATCATAATTCAGATTCTAAATAAATTGGTTTTCCAAAATCCATAACGCTAAAAAAACCCCAATGTTATTGAAATTAGTTCAACATTAGAAATCTTAATTCGACTTATCTGATTATGGATTTCCAAGAATCGTGCAAAGAAATGTCAATCACATGAAGCCGACCAAGTTGTTTGACTTCGAATCTTAGAATAAACCCTAATATGTTCAACAAAAACAAAATGTTAGAATAACAAAATGGAAATCACAACTCATAAAACTGCTATGAAAGAGAAGAACGATTGAAAAAAGATGAAGAAACCCTAACCTGTAATACACGTGGTTCAGAATCTACAATAATCACTAACAAAATCAAGGTCAACAAACGCCTAGAATCAAGAACAGTGATCAGAAACATGACGAAAACATAACCTATTAAACGCGCTGTTAAATCTTCATAAAAGTTTAAAAAAAACAAAAGATTTTTTAGGGAGAATCAAACCTGAGACAGAAAAGGATGCAAATTTGTGAAATTAAAACTTCCGCCGATACAAATAGCTTGAACAAACCGTAATATGATCAACGGGTGGTTCAGATCTACAATAATAAGTAACAAAAACAGGTTCAAAACCACCGACAATGAAGAACAATTAACAAAAAATGAGGAATCCCATACATGTTAATCGCGTGGTTAAGAATCTTCAACCATGGATGAATGATGGACATGAAACAATGGAAGAATAAACCCTAATATGAAATACGGGGGGTTCAGATCTAGAATAATCAGTAACAAAATCAACTCAAGAAACTGCTAAGTCAAGAACAATGAACAAAAATAGAATAAAACCATACTGTTAATAGCGTGGTTAAGATCCGGAACCATGGATGAGTGATCGGAGAAGAAGAATGGTTGAGCGAAGGGTTGCAGAGGAGAGAAGAAGGAATCGTAGCGGCTGTGGGGAAGTTTTAAGGGTTTGTTCAAAAGTGAAACAAAAAACCCGGTTCGGCAAACGTGTCGACGTGGACCCCTTCTTTGTTGAACACGGTAGTAAAGTGAAGGAGGGTTGACATGTGCTTAGGGGGAATGTGGGGGTGCCAAGTGGCAGAACCTAGTTCTTTTATTAGAGATAGAGATTTATAACACCCTTTTGGCCAGTCTACTTTTCTATCTTTTTGCTTTTTACCACAACGGTTTCTTGCTTTTTACTTTCTCCACACAACCATCATTCTCAATTTTTATTTTAACTTCTATCAAACTGTTTTCAACATCACCATCCACCATATATATTTCTTACATTTGAAGAGAATCAAAGAACCCCAAGAAAATTAATAAATCAAGTTTATACACATTCACATTCGCAAACAAACAAATTTCTAACCATTGTCATCCATGATAATCCTTCACTGTATTTCCCTTTATAATTAATTTACACCTATTTTATTTTACGTCACAATAGTTCGTATTTATCCTACCAGTTTAAATGAGTAATAACCTAGGTAAGAGTGTAAGACATATCAGGGTTAAAAATGAATAGAGATTACAAGTGAATCGTAGAGTTGTCTAATCTTAGTATATAATTTTTCCTAATCCATCATGTAACTTAAACATCAATACATATTATTGGAAATGTTGCCAGTGTTTGTTTTTATGGTTTTTCATCTATGTAATACACGACTTTATTTTTGGGTTACATCAGACGAGTTTCATGAAATGGAACCGTTGTAGATAAAAAAAATTGTATCGTGACCAACATGTAAACAACATCGAGTACCGGCACTATAACAAGTCAACATTCAAGCTAACAAAAGAAAAAGAATCAATTACATTTAATCAAATGGCTATGAGATGTACAAGTATGGTAGTCGTTTTTATCTTTACCGGTTGTTATACCTGAGTGTCGCTATTGTTACGAACCAAATTGATACCAATCAAACGTCCGCCGCAAAGCGCGGAAATCCACTAGTTTTCTATTAGAAAAACACTAGATGATATATTTTCTATACCTATATTCAATAAAATAAGTATTTATGTAATCACATTCAATAAAATAATTATTTATATGTTTTGATGAAATGGACAAAAAGGGAAATCATTCCAATCCACACCAGAAACTTCCACCCCTGGCCCAAATTTTGGGTCAAGTCGGTAGTACATTCTTTGAGTCTTTTGACACCTCTACACCATGTGTCGGTAAAACCATATGGTGATTTATAATAATGTTATATAAAAATTGACGATATTTATATAGATCTTTACAGAAATAGGCATTGCTTGGGTGAAGTGTATAACTTGAATGTCATATTATTTTATTCAACGCTTATATAGGATTCTTTTTATAAGATGGGAAGAATAATTAATTAATCTAAGTGCGCATATAATTGATGGTGTATGAATTTGTATAGAGATCTATTATTTATATAGTTAGTTGTACAGTCTTGAAAGACTATATGCTTTGGTATCGTTTAGTCATAGAAAGAAAATGTTATGGTCCTGAGTCGAAGTATGAATGGCCCGCTATTCGATGATCATCAATATGTGCAACTCATCTTTTAATGAGATGATGGTACGTAAAAGTCCGACCATCACCACACATATGAGTAGTTGATTTAGACATACAATTCAAATTCAACCACGAGCAGTGATTGATCTTGTGATTCAAAATACCTCCCATGTTATTTCGGTGACTTCCATGGTTGGATCACCTCATCACAAACCAACCTCTATACTATTGCTTTTCAAATATGTGTGTAAATGTGTATGTTTTGTCAAAATTTCATGCCCTCAAATCAAATGTTTGTTTTAAGAGACGCGACTTAAGTTCGAGTATTCGAGGATGTTCAAGGGGATCTTCCTTGCATATGCCCTCAAATCAAAATGGTCGATATACAACTTACACTCGCGATGTATTATTTTTTTTATCAGCAAAAGGTCTTTGAATAGCAAAGGGTCCTTGAATGACATTTGGGCTTTGACTTAGCTTTTTTAAAACAACTTATAACTTTTTTGAAAAGTTAATAAGTCACAATGTAGTGATTTAGGGGGTATTTGTTTTTCAGAAAACCTCTTCTGGCCTCTTATGTCTGCGCCACGCAGACCACACGCAAACATTTAGATCTGCAGATCGTTTATTTTTTAGAAGACATTTAATAAAATGTCTTCAAACCTCTACGCGTCCTCTTCCCCACGCAGACATGGTCAAAATGTCTTCCCACCTCTTCTAACCTCTTCTCAAACCCTAGCATCTTCCTCCTCCCAGTCGACACTCCACCTCCTCCACCACCACCACATCTCCGGCACCTCCCTCACGTCCGGTTGACCCGACGCCACCTCCCCCACCTCCGATTGAGCCGCCTTCACCGCCGACAACCACCTGTGCCTCGTCAGCCCCACACAACAACCACAGCGACGTCGACCTCCGCAACTGTAAAAAACACGTACCTGGATGTCGACAAGGAATAGCACGAAAAACGAGGTGACTCGAGACAAGTCGGAATCTGATGCAGCAGCGGCGGGTGGTAGGTGACGAGTCTCTGGTGTAGATTGGCGAAGGTGATAAGTGGTGTTTGGTGTGGCGGAGATGGTGGCTGGTATGGGACGAGGTGGTGGTTGTATTGATGGTGAATGATGAAATGGTGGAAAGTGCGGGTTGTTAAGTGAGATGTGAGAACAGGCCCCATTTTGGGGGTTTTATTTTTTAGATCTGCAGGGTCCTTGTATACCATAAGACTTAAAAACAAATAATCTTCTTCCCGCAGACTGCAGAGGTTTGGTTCCTCTATTCTGCTACAGATGTATGCGGTCCGCATACTGCAGACGTTTTACCTCTGAAAAAAACAAACAACACCATATTGACTTTTCCCCTCCCAAAATAGTTTCACCCAAACACTTTTTAACTTTTCAAAAAGTTAACAAACTAATAAGTCACTAAAATAAGCAATCCCAAACACCCCTTGGTGATGTTTTGCAATTGTAAAGTTGATATGGATATTGCTTAAATCCATGCAACTTTTGGCTTAAGTCGGTATTGATGAAAACGTAATCTGATATGCTATAAAAGCTAATACATGACCGTGAAGTCGAGTGCCTTAAACGTGATTTTTTACAATGGATAGAGCATAGGGGGTTATCCCGTTTTCCCCATTTTTTACATGGTTAGAGCATAGTAAAAGCTAATAAATGACCGTGTGTGTGGGTGAGTTTAGGTGTCTTTCAGTGAATAATCACCGATCGGTGATTGCAAAAGAGAACCCTGGACCAGGGAAATGGTATTTCCCGTCGGGGCCGTTGGTGTCTGTTTTGCCACTCAGCGTGTGCTCTTATAAGGCATAGGGTGTGGGCGTAATGTTGAGACATGATTTGCCACCTAGGAACATGAACGGAATGCTACACCACCCTCTTGATTGATCCACCTGGTTTGCATGGATTAAACCATGGTAAAAGATAATATTGGAATGGAAACTATCATGCCTATAATTTCTCCTTTCTTTATATATAGTCAAATGTTGTTAATATGTTTCCTATTTTATTATATTGTAAATTAATATAAATGGAATGCAATCCTCTCTAAATATTCAAGAGAGAGTTCACATATCACATGGTATCAGCCAGACTAGGTCCTCTCCTTCCTTAATCCTTCCTAAAATCAATCTTCTTCTTCTATCCCTTTTCCTGCCATGTCGCAACCTGATTCTTCCTCCTCTACCACTCCCGAAAACTCCCTCCCTATGGCTACTATGTTACATATGATCAAATATTAAACTATCCTCTACCAATTATCTTCCCTGGGTTTACCAAATCACTCCTCTCCTCGCCAACTAAAAACTCCTCGGATATGTAGACGACTATCCCTGCTCCTCCTAAAACCACCATCGTTAACTCCAAGAACAAGTGAATCCTGCCTTCACCACTTGGTTCCTTATGATCAACAAGCCATTTCTCATCCTTAACGCCTCTCTTACGGAAGAATTTGTGGCCGAAATCCTTGGCCTAAGCACTTCTCATCAGATCTGGAAAGCCTTACAAGCCGCCTATAGCAATACCTCGTTGGAACGCATGCACCTTTTGCGTGACAACCTTCGACAATTAACCAAGGGATCGTCTACTGTGGCCGAGTTTGGTCGTAAATTCAAAGTAATTTGCGATCAACTTTCGGCATTAGGCATCCGGTAAGCGACAAGGATAAAACCCATTGGTTTCTCTGTGGTCTCGGTCCCACGTTTGAAAGTTGGTCCACCGCTATTCGCACCGCTCGTGACCCTCTTTGTTTCGTGACCTTCTCACCAAGGCGGAGAGTTAAGAACAATTCTTGCGCAACCTTCATCCGCCTACTCCGGCCCCGTCGCCTTCGTTTCTCACCAAAGCCAGGTCAAATGGCTCTTCCAACAGCCGACCCAGATCTGGCTCCTCCAATTCCGGGCATTTTCTCGAAATCAGTCTCACCACATACTCCAAAAAACCCGCGTAGGCCTCCTCACTGTCAACTATGTTCGCACGAATAGCCATTACGCAAATAAGTGTCCCAAACTCTCCTCTTTCGTTAAAATCATTTCCATTTTCAACAAATCATTTTCTTTTTCTTTAGACAAAGATAAATTAAAATAATAAATGGCTAGTGGTTTGGGTATGACCACACCTTTAGGGTAGTGGTTTGATGATGGATTAGAGGTGGGTTATATGGCACTAACATGGAGGGTCATGAGTGTCATGACCACACCTATAGCCTAAAGGTATATCATACCTAGAAAATATTTTCTCAACTTCTATTAATTAATTATACATATATTAAAAAGAAAACATAATAAGAGTAGAGGGCTACTTTTGTAATTTTTTGGTAGTAAAAACATAAAATGTATGAGAAGTTGATTATCTACATTTTCTTAGAATATTCGGAGTTCATGATCCGAATTTCGTAAGGATTAGCTTCCTGGGAATTGAAGAGGCAAAACATTGTGTGTATTTTAAGTGCAAAGAGGGTAACATTTTCGTACATTATAAGGCACCAATTCTTAAATTCAATCTCAATTTTAACAAAGTCGTGAAAACAAATTCATGGCTAGCCATCTGATATTAAGCTTGAGTTATCTAGAAGGATAATCTTCAGATTTCAATTATAACGATTTTTTTTTTGTTTTTTTTTTAGTGAATAGGGATATGCTATAACCAGAAAACTTGTTAAGGTCAAACCAATAAGGGTCACCAGAATGTACTGTTCCGTCAGAGATTCCGGACCAAACGCTTCTCACCGGAAAATATACAACCAAATTTTTTAATTTCAAACTCACTAAAAAGCAGATTTTTCACTAATCTTACACGATTTTGACAAGATTTCAACCAAAAATTATCACAGAACCCAGCCTTTTAGCAAGTTTTTAACCATATTAACATCAAAGAGCGGCGGCAGCTTCTAAGGAACGAACGAGGAATTGCAAAACAAAATCAGAACTGAGAACGCCGTTGCGAGTAGGGATAAAGTTCGTCTGCGTAACCAACGTATGTGTATAGTGGTTGGAAGACGATGAGGGTTGTTGTAACAGAAGTTACGGCGTGGGGACCACGGAGAGTTGAGGTGGACGCGCCGTAGCTTAGCATTTTCTCCTCTTCGATTTCTCATATAGGGTTGGTTGGGTTTTCATCGACATCGTTACTCCGATCTCACTCATCGACATTGATTCCTCTCCGGTAACTACAATTCCCTTCATCTCCATTTTATGAATGACAAGTTGACCCACCAGTTGTTCGATCAAATGCCTCAATGAAGATAAGGTTTTAAAAAAACTTGTTTTTAGCAATCTTGTGGAGTGGGTATTGGTTTAAGGCGATTTGATCTTGTAATTTAGATTCAATTGCTGTTAATCTTTAACTACATGGCATGGGGGTAAGAGGCTACGGAGGGACACCATTAGAGGGTGGGCAACCAGCGGTTGCTGCCCTCCTTCATCTTCTATAAGAATTTTACCGGTTTTCTACCCCCCCACAACTCATCTCGAGTTTGGTGTATCGTTAGTTAACATACGATAACATACGCGCATGGCTCCTACAGGGGGGGTCGGAACGTTAAGTCAGGCGGCCATATGCAGGGCTCTGCCAGTGGTTTAAAGACCTGTCCTTTCAAATTTTTCCACGAATGTAAAGATGGTAAACCGGGCTCTGTGGGTTTTTTCCCCTATTTGAACACATGCAAAGCACCCACCTCAAGACAGAAAACCGAAGGCTGTCTTTGAAGGAGGCTATTTCAAAGGACCTGGACCTTTTTATGGATGTTGCAGAAGTTCTTAGGGCAGGGGATAAATGGTTATGTGGTAAGTGCATGTGATGCACGCACTCAGTAGGGGATGCAAGCATGATAATGAGGTCGTGTCGTTTGCCATGATCTCGGGGGTGTTGAAGATTTCATTGTTGGGATCGGGAAACCATGCCAAGTGGTGGTTGACACAAAACCCACCTCACCCAGCAAGGCTTGGGAGTGATGTTAACCTCCTCGAGCGTGTTTTCTCCCTCCCTATTCAGACTGTTAAAAGCATTCCCCCTAGGTTGTCGGCTTTGTTTGCTTCAGGTCCTAACAGGTGCTTTGCGCAAAGTGGTAGCGTCACCAAGATCGGTCAACAATTGGGTCCAATTGCTTCTACTACCGCGTTGCACCTTGTGCGGTGGTTAGACCATCCTCCAGACAAGAGCGGAGATCAGGGAATAGGAAATCTTACAGTGTAGTAACATCTTGCACGCGCTTACAGTGTGGAAAGATGGGTCTGGGTTATGATTTGATGTGGTCGCTTCCCTATTGGGATAGCGTGGGGGGGAGACGGGGGCCCCTAGGGAGAATGCAGGAAAGAGGAGGAAAAAGAAAGGGGCCCTAATATTAAGCAATGTCTTCGGAAAGCCAGGGAGGACATTTCACAGCTGCGCTTAAGTCCTATATGCTCTAGTGGAGTTGCCCTCTAGGTGATTCGACCTTGAAATCTCTTACTGATAAACACCCAGTGTGTTCGCCCCCGTCATTGCCTTCCAACCCTTTGGCCCAACCCACTCTTGTTGTTGATGGGGATTGTGTGCTCAAATGTAATTCGATCATTTCCTAAAGGACCTCATGCGGTAGAGACGGGATGCGGGCCCAACACCTGTTAGATGCTATTGGTGGCGAGGGCTCGGTTACTTCCTCAGGTTTGCTTATGAGCATTACTGAAGTTGTTTTAACTTATGGCTTGGGGGTCCTTCCTATGGTGCTTGCTGATTTGTTGCCTCACGGCCCCCCTCACCCCCTTATTGAAACCTAGATTAAAAGGAATTCGGCCTATTGTTGTGGGGGGTATTTGGCGAAGGTTGGTTTCCCAAGGTGCGCGAATGAAGAAGGTTCGGGAAAGAAATGACCCAATACTTAGGTGACTATCAGTTTGGCGGTGGGGGAATGCCAAATGGGTCAGAGGCGGTACTTCACAGTGCAAACAGGTTTCTCAACTCGTTTCATGCAGATGGTTTCCTTAGCCTTGCTTACTGTGGATTTCTCCAATGCTTTTAACACGGTCGACCGCACAGCCTTTCTCCAAGAGGTTCATCAGCGTTGCCCGTCAATCTATCGGTGGGTCCAATTTCTTTACGCTCAGCCTGCTAGGTTGTATGTTGGTAACGAGTGTATTGGGGCTACTACCGGAGTTCAACAAGGAGACCCTTTGGGGCCCCTTCTCTTTGCCCTCGCCTTACACCCCCTTATTCTCCGAGTTCAGAACCGCTGTAAACTCCCGTTTCATGCTTGGTACTTGGATGATGGGACGACTATCGGAAACGCCTCTGAGGTTGCTAAGGCCTTAGACATCATCAATGAGGAGGGGCCATCTCTAGGGCTTTATCTCAATATTAAGAAAACAGAGGTTTATTGGCCGACATGCGATGGCCAGAAAGATCAGGACGGGCTTTTCCCGAGAGGGATCGGTAGACCAGAGAAGGGGGTTAAGCTCCTTGGTGGAGCTGTTAGTCGGGATCCTAGCTTTATTGGAGAGTTGGCAGGGCGGCGGGCCTCGGGGGTGGTTGACCTTATGAAACTCTTACCCTGCCTGAGGGATCCCCAATGTGAACTCCTTCTGCTAAGGTCGTGCATGGGTGTTGCTAAGTTGCTTTTTGGGCTGCGGACTTGTCAACCCCATTTGATGGAGGATGCGGTATCTCGGTCCGATGATGGCCTTAGAAAGGCTATAGAAGACATAGTAGTGGGTGGCGCCCCCTTCTTTGGTGACCTCCAGTGGCGTCTAGCATCTTTGCCAATGCGTCTAGGTGGTTTGGGCCTCTTCTCAGCCCGAGATGTTGGGGCTTATGCCTTTGTGGCGTCTAGAGCTCAGTCTTGGGAACTACAGGATCATATCCTTCGAAATGGTGGGGTTGTCGGGCTTGACCCAGACTATCAACAAGCGCTTGAACGCTTAAATGTCTCTCTCTCCCAGACTTGGATATTGGCGGTTTCTCTAACAAGGACACCACCCTCGAAGCCACAAAAAACTTTGACGAATGCACTTTTTAGCAAAATCGCTCAAAGCCTGGGAGAAGCTTTTGATTTGTCACCCCGCCAGAAGGCGGTGTTTGAGTGTCTGAAGGGTCCCCGTGCTCAGGAATTTTTGACCGTTGTCCCGATTGAGGGTTAGGACAATGCATGTCGGCAGTAGAATACAGAACCATTCTCAATACCGGCTAATGATCCCTATGTATCCAGAAGATGAAACCTGCCCGATATGTCGTAAAGCTTGTATGGATAAATATGGGGAGCACGCAGTTCACTGTAAAGAGCTCCCTGGGTTTAAATATCGGCATGACTGGGTGCGAGATGTTTTGGGGGACATCTTAAGAAGAGGTGGGATTTCTGCTAAGAAAGAGGCCCCTGTGAATTTCCTCACGGACCCTATGGAAGGAGATCTACTCTGCGACCAGCGGATCTGCTCGTCTTTGGCTGGGCTGGGGGAAACATGCTTGTGTAGACCTCACGGAGGTTTCCCTTTGGTTGGTTTAAGGGAAAACGGGTTTGTATCTGGACTAGCAGCAAGAAAGGCAGAATCAAAGAAAGTGGATAAGCACGCTAAAGCTTGCGCAGAGAACCAACATGTCTTTATCCCTTTTGCCTTTGATACTTTTGGCTCCCTAGCGCCAGAAGCCATCAACTTCTTGACGAGGGTTCAACGGGTTATCCACTGATGCGTGTTAGTGTATATATGTTTTTAGATGTTTATTTAAGCCCTTTTTACACTTTTAGCCAAGTTTTAAATTTATAAAACACGATATTTACTAACACTAAGCACACATATGGGCAAGTGCACCCATCGTGGACGTAGTATAGTGTTGGTAAGATACCGAGGTCGTCCAAGGACACAAGAGCTTTTAATACCGGTTTATCCTCAACGTCTAATCAAATCAAAAAGTTAGAAAAAATGTTTTAAACTAAGAAAATAAAACTAACTAAATGCTGAAAAAGAAAATAAAATAAAAACAGATAGACAAGATGAATCACTTGGATCCGACTCGTGTATTAGTATAACCTTTGATTATTTTCGCACTTTGCACTTGTTTAAGAGATTATCTTAGTTATTGTAGTAGGCCCCTCTTTTGAAGGCGACGTTACCCTCAACCCAGTAGTTTGAGTCAGCAAGGATACAATCCTAAAGGGTCGGATTATTGAAAGATAATGAATTAAGTTATTAATGCAAATTATGGTAGGCCCCGCTTTCGGCGGTGACGTTACCCTCGGCTAAGTAGTCTGAGTCAGCAGGGATACAGTCCTAAATAGCCGGGTTATAGTATTAATAGTAGTTAGCTTATGAGGGGGTCAAAGAGTTTGGATCCCCGCCATCCAATACCTATGGGCATTGAAGGAGATCCTACTAAATTTGACCCAGGTCCCAAGCAGGACCTCTAAACGCTGAACAAGGGCAAGACCTTTACCAAACCGTTCCCTTAACCCCCGACCAGGTAGTCAACATACCTCCATATAGACCGTGGAGATATGAATGGTGAAAATCTTTTTTTTATATAGACAGTAAAATAATGCCAAGACACCACGGAAAACGATAAGGAAAGATCACCTTCAACATAAGTAACTAGTTATTAAAGTCATTAATACAAAACCAAATAAAAAGTGCAAAAGATTAAAAATAAAAAGTATTTATAAACACTTGTCACCTAAGAGACTTAGGCAAACATGGCCTTGATTGTCAAGAACTCTTACGATCAATCTTGGATCCCGAGACGACTCACACACTCTATGATGACAATGGATGATGGTGGTGGATGATGGTGTTATGGTGGTGATGGTGGTGGATGAAGTGTGAGAGAGGTGGTGTGCCAAGGATGAGAGAGAATGAAACCAAGTTATAGGCTGAACAGAACGCTGGACACGGCCCCGTGTCCGCTGGACACGGCCCCGTGCCCGTCTGACATTCTCTCTCTTCTAATTGCGAATTACAATTAATGCGCCTGCTGTACTTTCAACACGCCCCCGTGTCCGCTGGGCACGGCCCCGTGGTGAGCAATGGAAGCTTCTACTGGTTTGTTTTTCTGCTGCTTCCTGGGCACGCCCCCGTGTTCACCGGACACGGGGCGTGTTCAGACTTCTGTTCTCTTCTCTTTGTCTTGGGAGGTGCCGTTGAGGGTCCGGGCAGTTTACTTTTGTTCCTTTTCTTGTATTTATGATAGAATTAGTGGTCTTTTTGCTTCTTTTGTGATTTTGAGCTCATTTCATCCTGAAAATACAAAAGGAAGACAAAAACACTCTTTTTCCACATTAGTACTTAAAAAGGGTTAGTTTTATGCCTTAATTGATGTGTTTTATATGTTGCATTTTACACACATCAAATACCCCCACACTTGAACTTTTGCTTGTCCTCAAGCAAACTCTTTTAATGTGGCTTACACTCCCAAATGGAATAGTAGAAGAGAAGTTTTTTTTTAACTTGTCCTAGAGTGTCGGGAATCCAAGGTTTGTATAGGTTCTTTTTATTTTATTTACAATCTTATTCGTCGTGGCTTATTTTGAACTTTTCATAAGATAAACTACTTATTTGGGCATAGCATGCCTTATTAAAATTCCATTTATATACAAGTTCACATACCTGGAGATCACTCAATCACTCGGCCGAAGGTGTATATTTAAGTGAATCGCTCGAGAGCGGCACGGATTTACATTCTCCATATGCTTGCCAAGCGATCTTCCTCCTTTTTAACTTTTTACCTTGTAATATCAAGAGGTCTTTTGGGGTGAGGGTTGGGTTTAAAGGTGGGTGGTTGGTTAGTGGTTAGTAAAAAGGGCGAAAATCGTAACAAGTGTCGGTTTTCGTGAAATACCTTATTTTTGTGACATTTATTTTGAAGTATTTCTCCAAACAAGCTTTTTGTAGCTTATGTTTGTTTTTGACTTCATTCATCATTTTTTTTTTTTTTCGTCACGTAAAGGGATGTTTATGAAAAACCGAGTTGTTACTAAATAAAGTGAAAAATGAAAAAGGTTTTGTGGTAAAAAAATTGTTTTGGGGGTAATGAAATGAAAGGTTTAGGCTCAAAGGGGTTTTCTAGGGGATTTTGGGTAGGTAAAAAAAAAATAAATAATGTTTTGAAAGAAAAATAGTTAGTCCTAATGCCTCCATATTTACTTACTTGGGTTTAAGTTGGTAAGGACCAGGAATGTGTATCGTCGTGGCAAGTTCTTAGATTGTAAAGACCGAGCGGCTATTCACACAAGAAACGAATAAAATTGAGCATTTAATCTAAATAATGTGTTATTTTTATGCTCAATAAAGGCTCAAAACTCACTTTTTGTGGGAATGGGTTTTTAATGTGACCAAGCAGTATATAATCGAATTTTAGCTAGACTTGTTATACCGGTTCATAATTTTCTTTTATGTTAGTTCTTTTTATCACGACGCTATCGGTTGTAAGTTTGTATAAAATTATAACCCTTTTATAACTTGTGTTATTCCCAACTTATAACTAAGACAAGTAAATAAAAAATGAAAAAGTTTTTGAAAAAATTTGGGGTGTTTAGCGGTTCAATAGAGTTTTGTGTAAGGTGTTTTAGGATTTTTGCAAAAATTCCAAGGTTTTAGCATCCCCCCACACTTAAATTACACATTTGTCCTCAATGTGTCCCAAAAATAAGTTTTTCGGTTGATTAAAATGTGTAAAAGTGGTGTTAAAAACAAGATTTTATGGTACTGGGTAGCTGAACACGGGGTGGTGTTGGCTGAACACGGCCCCATGTCCAGACTGCCAGTACCAAAAGTAAACAGAAGGCTGGGCACGGGGGCGTGTTCAGTGAGCACGGCCCCGTGTCCAGGTACCTGAACTGGGCATTTCTGCAGATTTTTGGGCACGGGGGCGTGTTGGGTGAGCACGGCCCCGTGCTGAACTTGCAGTAATGAAGAAAAATTGTCGAGAGGCTCTGTTTTTGCGCATGGGGTGTTGGTTCAAGCTTCCCTTAGTATCCTTCACACATCCGAGTGTGTTTTATTCCTGCAAATTAAAACTAAACTAGAAAGCATAAAAGTTAAACTAATCTAAAACTAAGGATAGTTCCGCGGAATGCCTCCGTGGTGCGCCACGTTTATAAGGGTCCTTGGCTAGACCCTCCTTATCGGGTGGTTCAGGCTCATCTTCAATTAGGGGGTCATTATTGCCAAAAGGATATTTCATTGAGCGCTCAAGATCTATGCTCCTTTTGAATGCCCCTAATTGAAGAGGTAGATTGTTGAATTCCGGTTTTTCAAAGCTTATGAGTTTTTACAAAAGGTTTCCCAAGACTAGAGGAGCGTCATCAGGATGACAAAGTCGGTTGGGATTACCATTTGATTTGTTTGAACCAAAACATCTTCAACTACACCGATTGATTTTATTACTTTCCGATCGGATAGAAAAATGGGTATTTGAAGTGGAGTAAAATCACTAATACTTAATTTTTCAAAATGTAGTTAGGCATTATGTTAACACAAAGATCTTTATCAATGGTGATATTACTAATAAATGAATTTTGAAAGAAACATGGAACCGGTGTAATGTTAATTTCAAAAGGATCTTCTTTTATTAGCGAGGTTTGATCATTAGTTAACTTAACACTTACTATCTTTGATTTTAGCACTAGTGTTTAACTCTTTTAAAAACTTGGCATGAGGGGTTATTAAACAATGATTTTCGAAAGTAGGTGACAAGAGGTAATTTCTTCAAAATTAGACTCTTCTTGAATTTTAACATTATCGGACTCACCATTTTCGTTGTTTAACTCATGTGTCGGTTTTTCACTTTCTTGTTCTTCCATTTTTACACTTTCAACTATCTCTACGTTATTATCATTTTTTAACTCTTCTCTTGCGCGGGATTCCTCTTCCCTTGCGCGAGATTCTTTTATGCAACGTTCGATAGTTTTAATGTGTTCTAATATCCTATTGGTTACTTCGGTGAGATTGAAAGAATTTGGATCCTCAAAGCTTGAATCCGGTTGTTCGATCCTTGGTTCCTCATAACTCATATGAAGTAGATGGTTCACACCATTGTTCTTCATTGTAAGTATATGATGGATAAGGGTCGAAACTTTGTTCTTCATAGTACTCATATGAGGTGGGTTGTTCACGCCATGGTTCCTCATAATAAGTGTATGAAGGTGGTGGCTCATATGTTGAATCTTCAAAGTATGAGTATGAAGGCTCATACCTTGGTTCATCAAAATATGAGTATGAGGGAGGAGGTTCATACCTTTGGTCTTCATAGGATGTGTATGAAGTTGATGGCTCGTACCTGGGCTCCTCATAATGGTTGTATGAATTGGATGGTTGATATGAGTTATTATATTGAACCGAGCGTGCATTACGACAATTAGTGCAATAATTACCCTATAATCATCCTCATCATAGGTGTAGTTGTAACCTCTTGAGTATTGATCCATAAGAATCACTCAACAGACCACAACTGAGTCTCGGGACCAGAAAACAAAAATAAGACGGAAACAGAAGCTGGACACGGCCCGTGTTGGTGAACACGGCCCCGTGTTCAGGGACTGTATCTGGGCGTTTTAATTAAATTACTGGTCACGTTGAGCACGGGGGCGTGTTCAGTGAGCACGGCCCCGTGTTCAGACTCTGTATCTGGGTATCTACTCTAAAAATATGCAGCACGGGGGCGTGTTCAGCGAGCACGGCCCCGTGTTCAGGCTACTGTAAATGCAAAACTAAACTAAAATGCAGAAAAAATGCGCGCGTTTTGAAAAGGTTTTGAAAAACTGATTAGGCCGTCGATTTTAAGCTTTCTTAAAATCCTTGTGTCCCCGGCAACGGCGCCAAAAACTTGATGCGTGTTAGTGTATATATTTTTTAGATGTATATTTAAGCCCTTTTTACACTTTTAGCCAAGTTTTAAATTTATAAAACACGATATTTACTAACACTAAACACACATATGGGCAAGTGCACCCATCGTGGACGTAGTATAATGTTGGTAAGATACCGAGGTCGTCCAAGGACACAAGAGCTTTAATACCGGTTTATCCTCAACGTCTAATCAAATCAAAAAGTTAGAAAAAATGTTTTAAACTAAGAAAAATAAAAACTAACTAAATGCTGAAAAAGAAAATAAAATAAAAAGATAGACAAGATGAATCACTTGGATCCGACTCGTGTATTAGTATAACCTTTGATTATTTTCGCACTTTTGCACTTGTTTAAGAGATTATCTTAGTTATTGTAGTAGGCCCCTCTTTTGAAGGCGACGTTACCCTCAACCCAGTAGTTTGAGTCAGCAAGGATACAATCCTAAAGGGTCGGATTATTGAAAGATAATGAATTAAGTTATTAATGCAAATTATGGTAGGCCCCGCTTCGGCGGCGGTGACGTTACCGGCTAAGTAGTCTGAGTCAGCAGGGATACAGTCCTAAATAGCCGGGTTATAGTATTAATAGTAGTTAGCTTATGAGGGGTCAAAGAGTTTGGATCCCCGCCATCCAATACCTATGGGCATTGAAGGAGATCCTACTAAATTTGACCCAGGTCCCAAGCAGGACCTCTAAACGCTGAACAAGGGCAAGACCTTTACCAAACCGTTCCCTTAACCCCCGACCAGGTAGTCAACATACCTCCATATAGACCGTGGAGATATGAATGGTGAAAATCTTTTATTTTATATAGACAGTAAAATAATGCCAAGACCACGGACAAACGATAAGGAAAGATCACCTTCAACATAAGTAACTAGTTATTAAAGTCATTAATACAAAACCAAATAAAAAGTGCAAAAGATTAAAATAAAAAGTATTATACTAAACACTTGTCTTCACCAAGTGATGTAAGAGACTTAGGCAAACATGGCCTTGATTGTCAAGAACTCTTACGATCAATCTTGGATCCCGAGACGACTCACACACTCTATGATGGACAATGGATGATGGTGGTGGATGATGGTGTTATGGTGGTGATGGGTGGATGAAGTGTGAGAGAGGTGGTGTGCCAAGGGATGAGAGATGAAAACCAAGCTCCTCTATTTATAGGCTGAACAGAACGCTGGACACGGCCCCGTGTCCGCTGGACACGGCCCCGTGCCCGTCTGACATTCTCTCTCTTCATTAATTGTAATTGCGAATTACAATTAATGCGCCTGCTGTACTTTCAACACGCCCCCGTGTCCGCTGGGCACGGCCCGTGGTGAGCAATGGAAGCTTCTACTGGTTTGTCTTTTCTGCTGCTTCCTGGGCACGCCCCCGTGTTCACCGGACACGGGGCGTGTTCAGACTTCTGTTCTCTTCTCTTTGCTTGGGAGGTGCCGTTGAGGGTCCGGGCAGTTTACTTTTGTTCCTTTTCTTGTATTTATGATAGAATTAGTGGTCTTTTTGCTTCTTTTGTGATTTTGAGCTCATTTCATCCTGAAAATACAAAAGGAAGACAAAAACACTCTTTTTCCAACATTAGTACTTAAAAAGGGTTAGTTTTATGCCTTAATTGATGTGTTTTATATGTTGCATTTTACACACATCATCCACAGCAATTGTTCGACCCCAAGGGGGCAGGGGTTTGTGTTCGGGAGGTTGGGGTTTGCAATTCAGAAAGGGTTAGCGGCGCAGCTTGTTGCCCGTTTACCTTCTGTTTTAATGTAACTTAACAATTTTTCTGGTTACGATTTTATTGAACAAAAAAAATGAAGATTTAGGTTTAAGTTGCATTTTTTTTCAACAAATCAAAATAAAAACTACCTATAATTTTCAAAGGTACTTTTCAATGTGTTCAAATGGTGCATAGCCAATAGTATCCAATGACTAAGGGGCTGTTTGGTAGCCTCTGAATGGTCATTAAGAGGCTACCTCTTAATAGAACCATTAAGAATTTACAATGAGAAGGTAGAAGAATGTGACATGTGATGATTTACCATTCAGATGTTACCTCTTAACCATTCAGACTATAGGTTACCTCTTATTCATTCAGAGGTTTTAAACTATTAAGAGGTAGCATCTGAATGATCATTAAGAGGCTACCAACAGCCCCTAAGCTTGAAGGACAAGTCTTAAATTTAAATTTCAACTTTAACGAATTTTACTAATAAAAAAGAAACATTATAAATATATACCAAAACATAGGGAAGGTTTAAATGAGAACGCTAAATACTGTGAGAACCGTGAGAATAAATAAAAAAACCGCGAGAACTCGATCAAAAACAATTCAAATTCAATTTTTTTTCTACACATATCATTATTATTCGAATACAATGTTGGAAATTTAATTTACACGTTTAAATTTACGTGAATTCGTAAATAAAGAAAATTTACACATGTGTAAGTTTGCCATTTACACATATGTAAATCTGTTATATTTATACACATGTTAAAAAATCTAAAAAAGAGTGATTTTGAAAGGAGAAATGAATTATTTGATATTGTAAATTCTTTTTCTGATATTGTATCTTAATTACAATGAGGTTTGTATTAAACAAATTGGTTTTGATTGGTTTTTATTCGTTCTCACGGTTCTCGCAATATTTAGCGTTCTCAAGATAACTCTCCCCCAAAACATAAGCTCTTAGTTACAGTAAATTGTCTTTTTTTTTTTACCTTTTTAAGTTTCAACTTTTTCTTGTTTTACTTTTCATGTTTCGAATTCACCCCTTTAAGTGTAAATATTAAGCGCCTTTAACCCGATAATTTTATTTCTCTTATAACTTCCTTTCTTTAGTTTTTTTTTTTTACAAAAAAAACTAAATCATCATCATCATCATACTCAGTAAATCCCACCAATAGCAAAGCAAAGGTAGGGTCTGATGAGGGTAAAATGTAGACAACCTTACAACTACCCCGTAGGATAGAGAGACTGCTTCTAGTGAGACCCCCGGCTCGATAGTAGTTTGCATCAAGACTTAGACATAAGGCACATAACACTCAGCACTCGGGACAAAAACCGATCAGTGCATGTATCCTTTTGTCTTTCAGCTATCAACACCACCACATGACGCATGATTAACCGTCTTTAGCTTTTAACGTTATTTTCACGAAATTAGTAAAATAACGTTAAAAATGGTGCACTTTCACTTCCCCCCACCCCGATGGCCCACGCATATATTATACGCGCATACCGCAAGCGAGACGTAAACAAAAAAAAAACTAAATACGTAATATAATTTTTTTGAGAACGAATTGAAAAAACGTTTCGACTGCCTTTTGGACTTATGCGGCTTTATTTTTTGTAACTTTCCTCTTTCGGTTTCTATAATGACTAATGAGTGTCGGCACCATATCGATGCCGTAATGAACGGTAACAATATTGATCGGATTTCCGCCATTAATGTTATTTTTACCACTGCATCAACATTTCCATTTAAAATTTATTGAAAATTAGGTCGCCTTCACCGCGAAACATGGATGTAACCCACTAGTTAGATTTAAGTTGCATTGAGTTTCAAATGAATCTTTTAATGGTTGAAATGTGGCATATCGAATACAATGACTATGCTTGAAATTTTGACAGAAAGAATATGTGCCACACATTCCTTCTGCAAATTCCCTAGGACAGAACAAAAGGTAATCTGATCTTTGTGTAGCAGTGAACTTGTTATTGGAAGAAAAAGAATATAAGTAAAAACAACAATAAGAATAAGAATATAAAGAAACACTAGCCTCAGAAAACTCTGCCACATCCATCTTTTTCTTAAACGTTAAAACATTTGAGTATTATAAACATCACATTTGTCCATCTATATCATTTAAAATTCCTTTCGATTATAAATAAACAATTTTCTAGATAATTACCATGGGTATAAATCACGAATATTTCTCCTCTATATAATCTAACGGTGAACAAACAAATAGAACCTGATTTATATAACTGATCAAAGTTTACTTTTACATTTTCTTTTTAAATTGTAATGGAGCTAGGTTGCTTATTAGAAACTAGGCTCTATTACATACGGGCATTTTGCTTAGTAAAAATCGAGTTACAATACATTTAAGAAAATGTAACAGAGTTCGTTTTTTACTAATCAACAAACCATGTTACGGTTTTCTTTCATCTTTTGTATGTAACATAATATGATTTTTTTTAAAACGGTATTCTTATCACCCCAATGTGGTGCAACGAAATTTTAGAAGCTTTTATACCCAATTTGGGTAAACAACCGGTTCATTACCCTAAAAGGCTAAAATGATACACGATGACATTTCCAAATATTATCCGTATAGGGGCAACGTTTCAAAAAAAAGGGTAACGAAATTGAAAAAACGTCAGATTTTTTCCAAATTTTACATTAGCGTCGGAGCGTCAAGAGGCAACGGAGGTTCCCCTTCTATCACTCTAGTCCGCCCCTGATTACCATACTTTCTACTTGCTTATTGTTTTTACATGATTTTCTGCATTATATGTGGATACAAGTACTTCTTTGTAATACTTTTTCCTCAAAACATTATTACATGATTTTCGGCATTATATGTGGATACAAGTACTTCTTTGTAATATTTTCCTCAAAAATTAGTATGTTATGTTTCCCAATACTTATCTAACATGTTTTGCTAACACTTAGGTGTAGGGAGTGGTTAAACACTTTGGAGTGGCAAACCAAAAACCGACCAATCAGAGCGCGCCATGTCAGTATCATCAGTTAAAAGTGTTTAACTTTGGTGAAAGTGTTGGAATGGTTCAGTTGCACAATTGTGCTTATTGATTTTAAAATTCACCGGGGTAACCCTTTACCCAAAAAAAAAAAAGTGTGGTAATATGGTTTAGACACTTGGTGAAGTGGTAAACTTTTTAAATAAAAAAAAAAAAATGTGTGATTGGTTGAGATAGGAATGGACCCACCCCACACCCCCTCTCTCTCTCTCCTTCCTCCCTTCCCCGAATCGGTGCTGCCTCACCGATTTCACTCCATTTCGTCAAAGTTGCATGCGGCAAATGGTTGGCATTGGTTTGCCACCCATTCGATCGGTGACTTGAGTTTAGACACTCCACACAGTACGCCCTTATTCTCTTTATGTGGATTGAAACTTCTCAAATTAATCCCATGGAAGATTTATCTACAAACATTGTTGTTTATAGACTCTAATTTGATGAAAACAATATCTTTCCATTGTTTTTTTTTTTTTTTTACTTTCAAATTGTGATTTAGCATTCTTATGCTATACAATTATAGTTGGCTTTTATGCTATACACGATATTTTTTCTCTGCTTGCTTACTTTAATAGACATCACTCGCCTACTAGAAGATAAAGTGTTAAGTGCAATAGAAAAGGGATTTCAAAATACCCCTCAATAACCCTTTGCTTGCTTTTATAGACATCGTTCACCTTTCAGAAGATAAATGTGTATGTAGACCTTCATTTGCAAAAGGAAGAGATCGGGTTGCTATATGCCTATAAGTAAACAAGTCCAGAGGCTCGAGAGCTACTCGTTATCGGCCTGGGGTGTGATTGGATATGGAACAACTAAAGGGACCGCTTAAACGCTCGCCTTACACTTGTATCCCTCATATTTCTAACATTTTTAAAAATTTACATCAAACAACGTCCACCAAAAGAAGAACAAAATGTTCTGTGTTGCATCCCTTTTTTTAAAAGGTTGATCCTCGCCTCTCAAATCTCGATCTTATGGTTTGTTTGTGTGTTTATAATCGAGGTCTTGCTAATGTTTAAGAAAAAATGTACTCTTTCTTTCATTGCTCAATTTTCTGTTACACTTAACCCCCTTTAGTTATAATATCCTTTCTGATTCAATTATTGTAACAATTTATTAAGGAAAAATAACTAATAATAAACAATAACACAGGCACTCTACAATTTTTTTATTATTTGAAAAAAAATAATATCATAAAGGCACATTGTACTAGTTTTAGCAATGAAGAAACGGCATTTAAATTAAAATTAAGAAAAAAGAAAGTACATCATGAATCGAATAAAATCAAATGCATCAGTTTGAAACTATGATTTCCTCTCTAAAATAATATTTAATCATTCTATAATTATTCCTCAATTTATTAAATGTGACACGAAAAACTTTCAACATAATATGTTTCGACAATAAATATTAAATAGTCACATAGTATTTGATACATAACAAGTTTTAAATGGCTACATACTTGTTTTACATTTTATAGATATAAAAAAGTACATAATTCATTAGAACAAAGCTCTATACCTAGAGTGAATTGCAAGGATTGTCCTTTATCTTTATACTCATTTGCAGACGCTGTCCTTTATGTTTAAAATTGACAAGTTTTGTACTTTATGTTTTCAAATCATACACGTTTTGTCCTTTAGCCCTAATCCAGTTAGATTCTTCTGTCAAATATGGTCATGTGCAATGCACATAAGGGTAAAATTGTCTTTTCACCCTATTCTTTAAAAATAAATATAAAAGAAAAAAATATTAACCGGTTTCTTTCAATCATTCAAATTCAAAAAAGAGTTTCATGGAGATGAGCCACAGAGGAAAAGAGTTTCTTTCAATCATTCAAAAAGCAGAATCAGATTTGAGAAAATTACTCGACATCTCCGATGATTACGCCGTCTTGTTCCTTCAAGGCGGCGCCACCACCCAATTCGCTAGCATCCCGTTAAACATATGTAAACCGGAAGATCCAGTTGATTACATCGTCACCAGTTCATGGGGCGACAAGGCGTATAAAGAAGCAACAAAATATTGCAAACCTAAAGTGATCTGGACCGGTAAACCGGAGAAATACACCGGGTTACCGGTTTTTGATGAGTTGGATCAGAGTATTAACGCAAGGTATTTGCATATATGCGCCAATGAAACTATTCACGGTGTTGAGTTTAAAGATTACCCCACTGTAAAAAACAAAGATGCGGTTTTGGTAGCTGATATGTCTTCTAACTTTTGTTCAAAACCGATTGATGTTTCGAAATTTGGGATTATTTATGCAGGGGCTCAGAAGAATGTGGGCCCATCTGGGGTTACAATTGTGATTATAAGGAAAGTGGTGGCGCTGTGGCGGTTGTGGGTGTCGCCTGAGGGATTGAGAAAGAATGAAGGTTGGATTATGGAGAATTGTTGCATGTTGTTGAAGAGAAATTAGGGTTTTGAAATGAGATTGATTTGGGGGAAGACAAAGGGTTTTGTTATGATATATTTTTTTTTGTTCTTTTTTATGTATTTTTAAAGAATAGTGTAAAAAGACAATTTTACCCTCATGTGCATTGCATATGACCAGATTTGACAGAAAAATCTAACTGAGTTAGGGCTAAAGGACAAAACGTGTATGATTTGAAAACATAAAGTACAAAACTCGTCAATTTTAAACATAAAGGACAGCGCCTGCAAATGAGTATAAAGATAAAGGACAATTCTTACAATTTACTCTCTATACCTATTTATAAAATGATACGAATATCGAAAGGTTAACATGAAACTTAAAATTCATAAAATTATTTAATAAGTAACTATGAACACATTATTCGTTTATTATATTGTATAATCTTTCTCTTTATAAAATTGAATTAAATATGACAAATATAAATTTATATTCGTTATGATCATAATTTAATCATGTAATTACTAATAAAAATGATTAACAACACAAGAAAGGTATTTTTATTAGAAAAATATTTAAAACAAAATTTTTAATGCGTAATTAATAAAGGGAAAGGAGTGGAAAAAGCTCCATTATTAAAAGCATTTAATTAAGGAGTGGAAGCCTTAATTAAAAGGGTTAACCAGCAACCATAACCTAACCATGGTTAGATTTATCAACCAAAACCAACATATTCTCCGCATACTGATAACCCCTAAACTTCCCAATAATTACAACCATACCCCATCAAACACCCTATAAATTAAGCCTCGGACCAGAGCTAGGTTTGCCCAACTGAAGACCCAAGGGTCCTTCAGTAAAATCACACCTCCAACCCTGCCTTCTTTCCTTTCTCTCTCACACACAAACACCATAAACACGTACTCACTTTCTCTCTCTAAAAATATGCGGAAATCTTCTAGAAGATCAAACGCACCGGTCCTGCCGTTAACATCGGCGTTTCAACAGCCGAGTTCTCCGTCCGGCCGGTACGGCGGTTACACACCGTCGTTCGCCGGTGACACGTCATCATCTCCATTCGCGTCATCAACAAGCTCCAGTTCTATTCATCTCCGTCGTCAACTCATGTCTACAGCCGTTCGTCATCTCCGACACGTGTAAATCTCGCTCCGGTGTCGTCATCTTCCGTCAGGTTTTCGTTATCAAGCAGATCTGGATCTCCGAACCGATCTATGGCGGTTAATCCTCGAGATCAGGTTGTACGGAAGCAAAACGTTTCGAATCCGTTGAAGAATTTGCCGAAGAAGACGTGTATGTGTTCGCCGACGACGCATCCAGGCTCGTTCCGGTGTAGTTTGCATAAGAATTACAATATTAACCAAACGTACTCACCGAATCGATTAAACGCTCGTAGATCTGCGATGACGAACTCGCTTGTGCGAATTGGAACCGTTGAAGGTGGAGATCTGGTTAAACGAGCTCTCGCGGCGTTGATCCGGCCGTCGTCGCATCAACAGCGGCGGAGATCGGCGTTTGAGCCGCGACCTAGCCGGTTGTCGATCATGTCAAAGGCCGATGACGTATGAGTTTGTTGTTCATACGTCATATTTTACGGTTACAGGTTTGGTAATTTTACATATCCTACCTTTTCTACTACAAATCAACATGTACCGGTGACCGGATTCCGGCGAAGAGTGCAGTTTTTTATATAATTCGACGACATGACATCATCAAACCATCAAATCAATCCTTGAATTTTGACATAAGGATGAATGAAGCTTATTCGATTGTATATGGATGAAAATATATGCTTGCAGGCATTGTGATTGAACAATTTGAAAGGACTTTTTTGGATTAAATTTTAACTAACTTCAATTCATCAAACTAGATTAACTAAACGGATTCAAATTTTAATTAACTTAAATTAAACATCAAATTGTAACATTCATTACTCATACGATTTTCGTGTTGTTTGTGTTGAATCATTTGATTGTTGATTGACGTTATGTTCCGTTCGGTTCCGTTTCGTGCAGTGCCGTGGATTGCGTGTATTGTTCTGTTGCGTGCAGAGCCGTTCCGTTAGGTGCCACCGTATTCCGTCGTATTCGCCGTTATGTTTGGTGGCTGATTCGTTACGTGTAAGGTAATTTTTACTTTTTGTGTAATTTTTATTTTAATTTGAATTGAAATTTTGTTTTGTTTTGTTTATTGTTGATGATGGTTCACGCAACAGGAATGATGTGGTATAAGACCATGTGTAGTGGGGCGTTTTTTTTAAAAAATTTTCAAAAATAACGCCCGAAAACGCCCACCCCTCCATTACAGGGGGCGTTTTTTGTAAAATTTTTGAAAAATTTTTGTTCCAGCGTTTTCTTTAAAACGCCAAATGAAACTAACTTGCATGAGACCATGTGAGTGTTGACCAATGGGAAGAGACCATGTGGGATAGTTCAGTTTTTTAAAAAGGTTTTTTTTTTTTTTTTTTTTTTTAATAATTGTAAGGGGCATTATGGGGCATTATACCCACTACACCACTTTGCTATAATGCCCCCTTGCTGACTAGGACGCCACATGGCGCAAAACGCCCCATGGTGGGGCATTATAACCTTCTACCACTACGCATGGTCTAAGATTTTGACCTTGACTTTGGGGAAATGGAAACATGAGCTGGCTTGCCTTTTCTAGAGAAGTTAAAAACCTTTATAGAGAAGTTAAAACCGTTGGACTTTCACGCGTTAAAGACAACTAATGCCCAACTGTCATGGGTATACGGATACTTATGTTGAAAAAATTGAACCTCACATAATAAAGAAAATAAAGAAAAATTGTTGAAAGGACCATCTAAAACTCTTCTTCAAAGCTAAATAAGAAAACTAAAGCAACATTCTTCATGTTAAAGGAGACTTGGTTCCATGATTTCTTTCCTATAGACATGCCTAAAGAAAATTGCCTCAAAGCCTAACTCTGATTATGGCATGCGAGTGTGTGGCCAAACATCTGATGGGGAAATTAGGAGATAGTAGAGACTAAAAACGATTGAAGTTGTGAACTGTTGAAGCCAATTAGGAGATATGATGAACATGATATAGAAAACGGGTTCTAATACTTAGTTTGGTCTTGAGCAGACAAGCCGACAGGTTTAAGGAAGTCACTGAATATTGTTAAAGAAGAACAACTCGATTAGTGGAGATATTATTCACGTATACCCATCTCTCATTGACAGGGCTATAAACGTGCTAATCTAAACGGACTAATGAAGGCTTGTTCATGGTCATTCGTTTAGCATTGAACTTATCCACGAACAAATATCGAACGAAAATTATTGTTCGTGTTTGTTCATTCAGAAATTAAATTTGTTCACGAACGCTTTACGTACACAAATGAACATATGCTATTTTAAAAAAAAAAGTATAAATAACATCTTAATCCCAAACAGTAAATATAAAAACCTTGAGAAATCACATTATTGTAAATTTCGGAATTTATCCCTAAAGTTATGAAACGAGCAGTTTAAATTATTAAAAGATCCTGTGTTAAAAAGACTTCCGCTGTCACCTAAATTAAATACCACGGGATTCCTGTCCCGCGGCTCTTGCCACGGGTCAAACCGGGTCGGGGGCCGTGACAGTTCATACTTCGCATAATTTTTCATATTATTCAAATATGTGTTTCACCCGAAATTCCCACATTTTAGCGTTCATTTAGGCATTTTATCAAACACCTAATGGGCATACTTTTACACATTTACAAACTAGTTCATAACTAGTTATTTTTACCAAGGTTAACATCAAAATTCAAACCTCCATGTCTAGTGTTTTTGAACTACACCTAGTACTAGTATCATAACATCAATATTCATCAATTTAACACTTTAATTCAAGTGTTCATCTTCTTGTCATAAAACCCACTTAGCACACATATGGGTAATCATCAAATCCCTAGTTTTTAACACTAATTCATCAAGTTTTCAACTAGGGTTTGTTTCTAAACATGAAATTCATCACAACTATGTTCATAGATTCATCATTCATTCCAGAATTTCGATTATGATTGTTCATCATAATTTTAAAACATCACCAAATTGCAAAATTCGACATACCTTACAATCTCCTTGACTTGGTGATTATTTGTATGTGTTCATGCATTTGATTTGAGCTAGTTTTGGCCTTCAATTTGATCATCTTGTTGAATTTAGGGTTTGAGCTCCCATGGAGCTTCTCCTAGCCATCTCACGCACGCACACACTTAAATGTGTGTTGTGTTATTTTTTTTGTTTATAAAACCATTTTCAAGTTACCCAATTTTGGTCCTTCATGTTTGGTTAGTTATTAATTAGGTCACAACCTAATTATTTTTAACAATATTCCCACTTATTAACTAGGTTTGGTATTCCTAGTTATCTTAGTGGGTTCGGGGAAATTATGACTTGTTATATTTTAGGTCCCGTGAACTCGGGCCTTTTTATCCTTTCTATTTTCGTGGAATCTCTTATTCGTTTTTTATTTAATATTAGGATTATTTATTTAAATCCTAATATTTACCGGGTTACTTTCACTACTAACGGTATTTTACCCGTCTTTTAGTATTAACGGGGTTTGATTACCAAACCCGTTTTCGGGGTGTTACATACCAGTAGTTTGGCTTTCTGTGGTTAGAAGGATGTGATAGTGACTAACAGATATGGATTTTTAGCTTCTATTTATGAGGCCAGCTGTTGGGTATATTCATGGATCAGCTGGACTTATCTTGAGGCATTTTGGTGACCATTTACTTGAGATTGGAGACCTCGGCTCCTAGCTTATATCATCAAATCAAGAAGTTTCAGAGTATTGGCATCATTCAATCCAGTGAAATCATATGCCCAATATGTGGTCGTATCGCTGGTTTTACACAAACAGTGATGCCTCTTGTTCTTGGTACCGAGGACTTCCGACAATTTTGACTTCCTGTGGAAGCAAACTGTTGTTGCCTGCAAGGTGGTCTTACTTATGATTCCACTGCTAGTCTTTAACCAAATGAGGTCAATCAGAAGAGTGGAAGCCACACATGCAATCTTATCAACAGGGTATACCAGATTCACCTCTTCTTCATATGGGCTAGGAAGTGAATTTTGTAATCATTTGTTTTTATCTTTTGAATACGACAGTGTGATTTTGTTTGTTTTTTTGTTTTTTTGTGATGTTCAGATGTTCATCCATCATGAATCTTGAAACTACTGTTTTAAAAAGGAATTAACAACATTTTTAAAAAGAAACAGTTGTTAGAAGAAAAGCATCAAGAATGAATCTGAAGAAGTAACATCTATCTTATGTGTGTCCTTCTTTGAAAGATAGGTCAGCTTATTAGAGATGATATAACATCTCAGCATTTTTGTGTGAAGTATATCTGTCTTGGGATACCATAGGAAGGTGTTTTTCCTCGGATAGACAAAGTATTGGGCCTGAAATGATAACTGACAATAAAGAGCATACCTGTTCTTACTAGGGCTGTAAACGAACCGAACGACACGAATAAGGCCTTGTTCGTGTTTGTTCATTAAGGAAATAAATGTGTTCATGAACGGTTCATGAACACTTATCGAACGATATGTTATGTGTCACACCCCAACCGATGGCGGAAACATCAGAGTGAGACGAAGAAAGATTGCTCATCACACATAATAATTGTGACAATAGAATTAAAGATACACTACATGAAAGTTGAAATACCACATGTTAAATACAAGAAAACAATACAACAAAAAGTATGAAATTTATACAACGTATTTGACCTAAGACGTCTAAATGTGTATCTAAGCATCAACACTACTTCAGTTTCAAAGCATTGTCATCCTCAACCTGTAACATGTTTAAAATAAAGTTCAATGTAAAAGCAAAGGGGGTATACAAGTTTTCATACATAGCATAAAGATAAGTTTCAAACAACTCCATGTGGCAAGCTCTTGATACAAGATAAACAATAAAATCGGCATGTGTTCGACAAAAACCGAACGATGAAACGCAAAGCTCATGACATAACCTCAAGTTTACTGGTGGTGCGTTAATCCTATAGCGCCAAGGATAGGCTGTACGAATTTAATGATAAGTCTAACACAAAACGTATAACCCAAGTTTAAAGTATCAAGTAATCAAGTATGCAAGCATGTATAAGGAATGTTTGTGCATTTAAGAATAAAGTTTAAATGTAAGTTAATAGATAACATGTTACCCCAAAAGTGGTAAACGAAAAAGGGGTTCAAGTATACTCATAAAATTGCTAAGTCTTCCGTCCAAGTGTTGACGAGTGTATGAGATTGGGAGGACGAATGCATAAGGGTTAAAGTTCAAGGTATGTTTAGAGTCGAGATTCGGGATTTAAAAAGGAATATGGAAATTACATATGAGAAATTAACCATCTAATCACATAAACTCATTCTTGACACTATGAACCTTAAATGAGTTTAAATGTTTTCATGGGTCAAATGCCCATTAGAATCGTGATGAGTATTATCTTAGGTGGGTAACCTACTATTTTGACAAATAACCATTAGGTTATCATCAAAAATTTGGTTATCATTATTATATACATTATATAGGTTATATTATATGTTTTAAGTCCAATATTACCACAAAATGTCATAGAAGTCATGTAGGAAGTAGGAAGATAAATCTTCCATTTAGGTACCTCTTGTGTTTCACCAATGCACAAGTTGTCATAGACAACAAGGATGGACATGAATCCATACAATAAGGAATGGAAATACATACTATCTAACTAAGAAAACATCAAGTGATGTGTGGATTGAAGGTAGGATAGCCCAAGCTATCCAAATAATCACACAACTTCAAGCTTTAAGCTTGTTCATCACTTGTGGGTAAAACCCTTATCAAAACAGAATGTTTATGAGGTTTTAACCTCTGATTTTGAGTGTCACAACCTTGTTTTTAAGCCTAGCTAACCATAGAAGTGATTATGAGCATAAGGACATAGAAATGTGTATGAGAAACATCAAGTTAAGTGAGTTAATCAAGTGTTTAATCAAAACAGAAAGTTTGAAGCCTTATTTGGTGATGTTCCAGCCTTGGTTTTCCATGGAAAACCTGTTGGAAACATACCTGAGGTTGTTCTAAGTAATTAGAAAGAAGAATCAAAGAAAAAGGTTAAGAAATGAGGAAGTTATGCTTGTTTTGTGAGTTGCAGTGAATCTGTCCACTTCTGTTTGCAGCTGCGTTTTAGAGTGATTTGAGAGTGTTATGAGTGAGTTGCAAAGTGGAAAAATCTTGGAGGAGTGTTGGGTTTTAGAGGGGATGGATTAGGGTTGGTTTGGTGAGCTTTAAATGTAGAAAACACACTTAAAAACACAACTAAACCCACAAAATGCCCAATCCCGAGCGAGTTAGTGGACTGACTTCGGATCCTGGAGACTCGCGGGCCACGAAGGCAAGGCCCAGGTGGGTCGCTGTCCGCGAGCCGGTGTAGTGCTGGTTTCAAGTTTGATTTTATTACAATTAGCCCCCCTCAAGTTCCATATATATAGGTTTTAGGTTGTTTTAAGGGCATGTTATGACATATAAGCATGTTATAAGGGTTTGTTATGTATGAACAACATAAAACAAGTATGTGAAGTATAACTTAGCATATGTATGTCGTAAACAGGTATCGAACACGTACGAATTGAATAAGTAAGACAAGCATTTGTGTGTTTATCATGTGTTTACAAGAATCACGGAGAATGAATCAAAGTATAACGAATCAAAATTACATAAGTATGAATGACTAATAGGGTATAATTTGAGATAAAACGATGGATTTTACTACAATTTAAGCCTTGGATTTACGATGATACGACAAAATATGATTATGAGAGGAATAGGTTTCCAAGAATAGATTTACAAGACACGCTTTCTAAGTTAAGAAGGTTATGGAAAAGCGGAGGTTTACATTATGTACGTGTTCATTCATTAAGGAAATGAGCGTGTTCACGAATGGTTCACGAACATAAACGAACATAAATAAATTTGGCAAACGCGATGAAGGATACAGGTGGATAGCCGTAGCACTGGAACTTGAATCCCTTATTGTGGAACGGAGGTCAATAGGGGAATGGTGCATAAGCAATGTGAAATAGGGTTTTCTAGTTTAATTGTTAGGGTGATAAAATAAATATAAGTTTAATAATTTAAAAAGTATAGATAAAATATATGAAATTACAAAAATCTTTTATTAAAACACAAACATACGAACATAAACGAATGCAAATGAAAGAATGTTCACGAACACGTTCACGAACATCTTACCGAACGTTCACGAACACAATTGAACGAACGAGACCTCTGTTCATGTTCGTTCATTTAACTAACCGAACTAAATTTCTTGTTCATGCGTTCATTTATTAAACGAACGGACATAAACGAACTTCCCGCCGAACGGCTCACGAACTTTTCGCTGAACGTTCGGTTCGTTTACAACCCTAGTTCTTACCGTTGTACCTTTGTCTGACATATACAGGTAGAAAAAACAGTCTTTTGAGAAACTATTAGTATTTAACCAGAAGTTTATTCTATTTTTGGTAAAACGACTAGTATGTAACTAGAAGTTTTTGAAATTTGAAAATTTAGAAAAAAAATAAGAGTTATGTTTTAGTAAATACATTTCCATTTTTTTTTATTACAAAGTAACTAATCAATGATAGGACTTTGGAACCCATGCCTTGTGACTTGCAGGCTTGGTTCCATCCCAACTTGATTGGTCATTTTGACCCATGACAACTTTTGTACTATACTAATCAGCTCCTTTCGGTTCTCTGCCAATGCATTTATTTCAGCACTTTGATCAGACCTCTTTTGCACTGATTAGGGATAGAATAAGAATTCTTCTGTTTTAGTCGGATGTTTGCATGAGGTGCATTAGTAACTTGTACTGGTCTGGTGAATTTTCTATGATTCAGGGCCAATGTGACAGGTGTTTCAACAGTGTTAAAGACCTTAATTTTTTTTGAACGACAAGTAATGATGTGCCAACCACCGTGACATCGCGCGTTGAGGCCAAGGTCGACCACTCGACCGCCGCTAGCTCCTTGGCTCTCCCAGATGCGTGGAAACCCGACCTCCACCCACCCAAAGGAACGACAGTGGAATAATAGGTAAACCTCGCCTCCCATACAAGACGAACCGGCGCCATCCGAATTCGCCCTTCACCTGGATGCCGCAGAAAATAATGGGGAGTGGGAGTCGAACCTCGGTCACAAGGAACACCCAGTCTTTCCCAACCATTCCACCACTCCCTCAATTGTTGGATCTGAGAGTGTGTGTAGTATGTGTTTTTCTGATAAAATAGTTAATCAAATTAGAAATTCAATCAAATAGTAGTAAACAAACAAATCAATCTAACACAACTAAATTTGGGAATGATTAC